>NC_051221.1:8942612-9095112 GCF_015220715.1 Pygocentrus nattereri
GACTCCAAAAATATTTGGAACTGGACTGATTTGTGCTGGAGCAGGGACAACGCTACAGCGAGCAGTGCTGCAGCCCTGCAGGTTCTCATTCTTGGTGTTTCATCAGGGTTGAATGGAAAATTCTGCTTTTATTAATCGTCTGGAGAAATCTTTGTGATGTAGTGAGTGCGTGAGATGCGTTTCAGGTGGACTTTGGTCCGCCCTCCATCTGTCTCAGTTAAAAACAACACAAGCTTTAATGAGGGCGCTGCTGAACTCGCCTACCAAGTTTGCTGGCTTGCGTTTGGAAAGAGTTGCGTTTACTTGACTGCGGTCAGTGTTTTCAGATGAGATAATTATAGCTGACGCTGACACGATGTTGGATCGTGGCTGCAGGAAATTAGAGGAGAGCAGGTGCTTTTAAACATGCACAACCAAACTGCAGTGCTTTCAGAGAGAGAGAGAGAGAGAGAGAGAGAGAGAGAGAGAGAGAGGGACAGAGAGAGAGCGTAGGCAGTATCTGAGTATGAGTCACCAAGCCAGAAACGGCATCGGTGATTTGATTCAGCTGCAGTGCTATCTGGTGGTCATTTGAGGTAAAACATGTCTTATTCCATCTTACAGTACAGCTTAAATGAGGACCGTATGAGCAGCAACAACAACGACGTAGGAAACTTGATCACTAATGAGTAATTGCGATGTTGCATTAGTAGAATATTTAATTTGGAGTGAAGGTTACTTTATACTTCAGTTTGGAATTATGTGACTTCATAATAACTGTCGACTATTCAGCTTTGAAATATATTACTTCATGAATTATGACAGAACACTGATTTTTGAATTAATGCTGCTTCATAATTACTTCAAAATATTAATGTCTGAGTTTTCACTTCATGGATTATTGCAGAATGTTCATTTAGTTATATTACTTTGTAATTACTTTACAACATTCGTTTGTGAATGAAAATCACTGTAATTAATGCTACTTCATAATTACTTTCGAGTATTTGTTTTTGAATTATAATACTTTAGAATTATTTAAGATTTTTAATATTATTAAGTAATTGTAGAATGTTCAGTTTTGAATTTTATCGCTTTATAATTATTGTAGAATATTAGTTTTTGATCTATATTACTTTATACATTATTGTAGCATATTCATCTATTACTGTATCATTTCATGTAGAATATACATTTTTGAATTATAGTACTTTGTAGTAACTGTAGTGTATTTTTTTTGCATTGTATAACTTTATAAATTGTGGTAGAATATTTCATTTTGAATTAATGCTACTTCATAATTACTTTAGAATTTTTATTTTTGTAATTATGTCACCTTGTAATTATTGTACAAAGCTCAACTGAAAAGCTTTGAATTTTATTGCTTTATAATTATTGTAGAATATATTCAGTTTTCAATTATATTGCTTTATAGTTATTGTGCAATGTTTGGCTTAGAATTTTATTACATTGTTATTGCCTTAGAATGCAGTTTTTAATTAATATTTTCTTACGATTTAGTCTGCAGTTTGTAAAATATATTACATTATAATTACACTGGGATATTCCGTCTGAATTAGTGTTATGTCATGATTTGTTTACAACATTCGGTTTTGAATTAATGTTATGTGTTACATTATAATTACTGAGAAAATGTAGTTTTTAATTAATATCACGTTACTGTAGTATATTTTTGTAAAATCGTCGGAACAGACCATAAATATATAAACATAAAGGTCATTTAAAGTGTAGTACATTTGTGCACAGGTACTTACTTTGAGGAGCTACACTGTATTGAACCAATCATAGTGCACCTTTCACTAAACCCCTCCCCTAAATACCAACGGTCCAAACACAGCTTAGCAACTGTAGGCCCGAGCCCACCCCTGACAACTTTTCCGGGTTTAATGATTTGGCGTGGGGGGCATTTTTTACCTTTACTTTAGGCAAAGTGGACTTAAAAGTAACACTTTTAAATCCACCAAATACCAAAAGTATTTTTGGTTTACTTTTATTTTTACATGTGTTATGAATAGAATCTGTGTCTATACATTATGTCTGTATTTCCATGTGTGGATGGTTTCAGCCTGCAGTGTTAATGTTGTGGCTGATAATAATAACTGCAATACAGGCAGTTTATCAGCGGCTATCGTTGCTTTTTTGTTAACACCACAACTCAGAAACTCAGGGCTCGTTAAAAATTCAGCGTTTTCCACTAGCAAATGCAACGATGTGGTGCCGTTGGTGTGCATCCATCTCATAAATCCAATATTTGCGCCACGACTTGAAGGCCGTGTTTGTCTAAAGGTTTCGTTAAAAGCTAGAATAGAACATTTCCGAACCCCAACACTTTTAGTGCTGTTTTGTGCCATCGTTTTATCCACTAACATGGGTTATATTGGCGCTAATTTCCATGCATCACTCTGAAGCTTGATCTCCTTCAGACAAGCCATTAAAGGCCAGCAGTGAGCCACATTTTCATTTGTATCATTGTACCAAAGTCAGTGTTTTGCGTTCCATCATTTTTATTTATTTATTTATTTATTTATTTATTTTTTTGCGAGGGGAAAGCTGTGTTTGTTTGTAGAAAAATCTTGATGTCTTGTTGAGAATAATGAGTCTATTTCCCTCATTTGTCATGTGTTTTCGTAACATGGCGTGGTTGAACCCCGAGAGACTCGAAGGCTTAGATTAGCACAGCTTGTTTTCTTTGGCTTCTAATTATCAAACTGTATGATTTTATGCAATACAAACAAACCTTTCCTCTCTCGGCAAATCAATGTGTCTGAGCTGTCTGTCTGACTGCAAACTCTCTCTCTCTCTCTCTCTCTCTCTCTCTCTCTCTCTCTCTCTCTCTGTCTGTCTGTCTGTCAGAGCTTTCTTAGCCGCCGTCTGAAAAGCTCAATTAAGCGAGCGAAGAGCCAGCCTAAACTTGATCGCACCGGAAGCTTTCGCCACATGATTCTCCCACGATTCCGCAGTGCTGACCAGGAGAGGTAAACAGCATGCGCTTCCACACGTGAGGTTGCATGATCATTCATTTTACTAGTTAACTACACACCATCAAAAAGATGGTTCTTTAAGGGTTCCTTAGTAAAGAAAGTTGTTTTATATAGAACTATGAACACTCAAAGAACCCTGTGTGTGATTCAAGAGTTAGAGTGAGATGGTTCTTCTGATTGATGGAGACTGTGCTGTAGATGGTTCTATATAGAACCTGTTTGAAAAGGGTTCTTTATAGCGCCTAAAAGGGTTTTTCTGTTGTTAGAAGTTTAAGCATTATAAGGTTGATGCTATATAGAACTCTTTTCACAAAGGTTCTGTATAGAACCATACACAAGACAATCGCCATCAGTTTAAAGAATCATCGGTAACACTTTATTTGAAGGCTACCTACATAAGGGCTTCATAACACATTCATAAGCACTGAATAATGCGTTTATGAAGCACTACTTGAACATTTATTAAGTGCTTATGTCGGTTCTCGCAACCTGACATAAGATGTTTTATGAAATAAATGACATTGTACTGACATAATAAGAATAAACGTTGAACTTATTTACAGCACTAAACATTTTTAACCCCATACATAATCGCATCAATCATCTTATCCATGCTATGGAGCGAAGAGGGGGTGGTTTCCAGGCATATTTAACCTGATATTAATACAATGTCATCTTAAGAATGCTGACATAAATAGTCATGTATAGTGTTTTAAATGTTTAGTGCTGTAAATATGTTCAACGTTTATTCTTATTATGTCAGTACAATGTCATTTATTTCATAAAACATCTTATGTCAGGTTGCGAGAACCAACATAAGCACTTAATAAATGTTCAAGTAGTGCTTCATAAGCGCATTATTCAGCGCTTATGAATGCGTTATGAAGCCCTTATGTAGGTAGCCTTCAAATAAAGTGTTACCGAATCATTTCATGATGCAAAGAACCCTTGAAGAAGCGTGTAGGGTGCTGTTCATAAAGGTACATGACACCTACATAAGCTTTTCATGACAACTGACATAACCCTACATAAATGTTTATTTGCTCCAATAAGCGTCTTTCGCTATAAAGGTTACATTTGCCAGTTTTGACCAAAGTTAGATAAAGTAGCCTTTATGACAGATGGGGCCTATTAAAGTTAGCATTTATAAACATTTATGAAGGGTTATGTCAGTTGCCATGAAAAGCTCATGTAGGTGTCATATAGCCTTATGAACAGCACCCTACAGTGAAGTGTTACTGAACCACTTTTTTAAAGTGTAGGTATTCAAAAATGGTGAACTGATGCTAAGTTACCATAGTTAATGAAAAAAGTGTTCTCAGTTGAAAAAGTTCTCCCAGCTGCTGTTTCTAGGTCTGCAGCTCAGTGAGACAAACAGAACTGAATCTGTGTTTTTATTTTACTCAGTCTCTCCACCAGCTGGCGCTCCTTCTATCACACAGTTCTATCTGGGATATTTTTCTCCTGGGCTTCTGGAGCTGGACAGCTGTGCATTGCTGGGATTCCAACTCACAACCTTCTGATATTGGGATGAATTATTAGACAGCTGCACCACATCAGTCAACTCCCGGCCTTAAAGCTAAAACAACAGAGGTTGTGAGTTTGAGCCCCAGCGATGCCACAGCCATCCGTAAGTGAGTACCCAAGAGGAAAAACGTCAAGCACAATTGTGTGGTGGAAAGAGTCCTGGCTGGTGGTGAAGTTGAGTATAAAACACAAGTGCATCTTATTTACCGAACTGAGAAGCAGAACTAAAAAGTTAAGAGAACTTTTGACTCAGCTAAAAAGTTTGATTTGTGTGAACTCTGGTTACCTCAAGTTGAATCAACTCAATAAAAGCCATGTTATTGTATCATTTTGAGTTGAGCCGACCTCTCATTTTTAACAGTGTACTCAAGCTGGTGTCTACAGTCCTTTGGACACATGGTGTATTTTTGATGGTTTTGAGTAGTCTTACACAAACTGAATGCTACATGCTAACTACTGCTTTTAGTCTTACGGGTCCAGATTCTTACAGTGAGAACTTTTGGGGACAAAGACGTAAGAAATATTAGAATCATAGTGTGTGAGAATGTAGACTTATCAGAGTGGGAATAATCTTTTAAACTAATTCAAGGCACGACTCAATGTAGGGGGCGATGATGCGCTGATTAGTATTGTTTATAGCCTAAGGACGTAATGTAATTAGATTTTTCATGAATGAAATATCCCCTCAGAAAACTCTGAAACATTCATTTTTACCAGTATATATTAGCTAGTAATGGGGTTCCACTGGCAAGCTTGTTATGCTTATGTTATCGACCCTACCTGGCATTAAAATAGCACTGGCTAGAAAACTTGGGATGGGTTTTAATGGAGGCTTATCTTCAATAACAGCACGAACAGTTTAACAAGGTGTCCCCAGACGTGTATTCTCATTATGAGATCCCATCTGACCCTGTGAGACTTACTGTTGCTTCTGCCACCACCATGTTTCACTACTAAAGTAAGGCACTGTCCCTGACTACTATCCCTGACCACCAGCTACTGGACCTATTTGTTGAGCAGCCTGTGCAGCCCCTAGTGCAGACACACAATCACAAATACTGATGCCAAACATAAATCATCCCCTCACTGCTGCAGTTTCTTCACTGAAAAACAAAGATCTTCATACGTCCTCCATCAGTGTGATGTCTGCTTGGGCTCAGTGCTGAATTCTCTAGCCACACTGTTAAGGTTAATAACAGCCTGGTGTGACTGACCTGTATCAGCGGAGGTGTGCAGTGACCTTCACCCTGTCAGATGTATGACAGCAGTGAGACCTGATAGTGCTGCAGTGGGAATACACAATGCTGTAAGTGCAACAGAACTCACACAATGAGTTTATTAGTCACTTCGCCCTGCAGTAGACAGGAATATCACTGAAGTACTGCGTTAGATATTGTAAGCAATATGAAAAACAGGGGTTAAATGATTGTGTGTTAAAACACGCATTATATGCACTATGCAGAGTTTGGACTCACAGTCGAAAAGTTTGGGATCACTGTTTTCAATAAAAGTTAAACTGATTTTTAGCTCATTAGTAGGAATCTGTTAAAAAACGGAGAAATAATAGATGTGTCCAGGAGGCAGTCATGGACTGGAGGTTAGGGAACCAGCCTTGTGACCCGAAGGTCACCAGCTCAAGCCCCTGAGCTGAGAGTACATGACTGAGGTGCCCTTGGGCAAGACACCTAACCCTCAACTACTCCCCAGGCACTACAGATAGAGCTGCCAACCGCTCCCGGATACGTATGCTCACTGCCCCCGAGTGTGTGTGCGCTCACTAGTGTGTATGTGGTGATTCACTGCACAGATGTGTTAGATTGCAAAGGTGAAATTTCCCTGTTGTGGGATTAATAAGGGTCTCTTAATGAACCGTGAGATATGAATGATGGAGAAAGCTGCAGAACACTGAGCCTGTCGTGTTTAAATAGTGGCGATTATATTGAAAAACTCATGCAGATAACTTTATATAGTAATTAGGAAATGAGTGGAATTATGTAATTACAGTAAATTATTTAGTGTCTAATAACTGTTTTGATGTTCCTACAAACTTAACGCACTTTCTGCTGTTGTCGGAACAAAACCTTGTATCCTGAAAATAGTAACTCTACAGGAGAAGGAAAAAACATACCGTACTTTTAATGTAAGCCAGTGGATCCAGACTTTTTTCCAGATCATCTTGGGCCGTTTCTGTTGGCCCATTCATCCTGAAATTTACACACCATGTAAAGGTCACCAAGTATTTTCATATTATGTCAAAAACTGAAAAACGTCACAAATGGAGTTGGAAGGTTTTCTTCCGACAGCAGCGAGAAGTTATTACTGGCTAGCAGCAATTATTGATATGACAAGTGATTCCAAACTTCTGAACCCTAATGTTTACTGTGTACACTGTAAACTCTAAAGCTAAAAAAAGTTTGACTCACTTTTTCAGGCTAAATTAACAAAGCAGTTGAAAGTAGTTCATAAATGTAGAAATTCCGGAGAAGTTATATTGGATAGAAATTTGCTGATATTTTCTGTTTGGTTACATTTATTGCCTGAGTGAAATATATTATTTAAAAATAAGTACGCTTTAAGAAATCTGTTACCTAAAAAATGTGAATGAAACCATGCAGAGCGAAACTTTAGTTCAGATATGAGGTTTTATTACTGTTTTACCATCAGACTTTACTTCCACACTGTTCAGCCTAATCAGGATACTCTGGACGTATTTCAGGGAGACTCTTTGGACACCGTTATAAATTAATAAAGGGCCCTGATAAAAGATTCAGAGGAGTACCAGCTCTGGGCTGCTGTAGTGAATCTTCCCAAAATAAAGAATTCTGTGCTGCCAGTGTTTACCTGACCTCCGTTTAGAAGTTATATTTGTGTCCAGGATGCCCTTGAACTTTTTTGCCTGGTCATCTGACGGACCGATTCCTCGGGCGGGTCATAATAAACCCCAATGCACACAAACAACACCTGACATCCAACACCGTTAGGAAGAAGAAGGAAACTGTTAAGCTGTAATCTATGTAGTGTTACTCTCTCTCTCTCTCTCTCTCTCTCAACCGCACTTTCTTCATCTCTTTCTCTCCTCCCTCTCTCTCGCTCCTCCTCTCTCTCCATCTCTCTCTCCATTCTTTTTACTCTGCCCTCTCTTTTCTATCTGTATCTCACCTCTCTCTCTCTCTCTAACATAAACTTTTTCTCTCTCACACTATTTCTTTCTCCGTCTTTCGATCTGTTTCTCTTTGTCTTTCTTTCTCCTTTTCTCTCCTCCTCTTTTTTTTCTCTCTTTTCTTTCCTCACCCCACATTACTCTATCTCTGCAGAACGCGCCTGATGCAGAGCTTTAAGGAGTCTCACTCCCATGAGTCTTTGCTGTCCCCGAGCAGCGCGGCCGAGGCGCTGGACCTCACACTGGACGAGGATGCCATCATCAAACCCGTCCACTCCAGCATCCTCGGCCAGGAGTACTGCTTTGAGGTGAGTGTGATTGCGCAAACAGAAGAATCTAAACTTCAGCCTCACGTCTGACCACCTGAACATCACCTGCGTGTGCATGTGCCTGACCCTCAGGTAACAACGGCCTCGGGCACAAAGTGCTTTGCCTGCCGTTCGGCTGCTGAGAGGGACAAGTGGATAGAGAACCTGCAACGAGCTGTTAAACCTAACAAGGTAGGAAACACATGGCTGGCAGCACCACAACAAAAACATTATTGTAAGAAAACCTCACGTCTATCTGTAACTTTATAGAAGGAAGAAGACAATTTAATGACTGTTAATGTAACAGATTACAATAAGGTGTCTGGCCCAAACCCTAATCCATACATTTCAATGTGTGAAAATAATACTTGCATTTTTACAGCTTTCAGTTTCTTTTTCTTTTTTTAATTTCTTTTAAAGTGAAAGTGAAATACTTACATTTTTACATAAAAAAAAAACTTAAAACACTTTTTTAAACTCTTTACTCTTTACAAAGCAGTTTGTACAATGATCCATGAAGCATATATATATATATATATATATATATATATATATATATATATTTATATATATATATATATATATATATATATATATTTTTTTTTTTTTTTTTTTTTTTTTTTTTTTTTCTCTTCCCAGTTTTTGACATAATTTGAAAATACCTGTTGTGCTTTACATTGTGTGTAAATTTCATGTAAAATGGACCAAATGATGAAAGCCAGTAATTTTGGGTCAATAATCAAATTATGTCAAAAATATAATAGTCAGTGATTCCAATTCCACCTCACTCTCTTTCTGAGGCACATTCATACAACTTATGGATTCTTGTTACAGTGGAGGCTCTCAAGAGGAACTGGAGTTTTCCTCTTTGCTTTTGCTTTTGTTAGTTTGCTGCTCATTGATTTACCCAATCGAGCACAGTCCAGTGTCATCAGCTGAAGATATTGCTTTAAAAGCCATTTAAAAGCTGTTTTAAAGTAGATGGTTACAGTTGTAGAGGATATCGTCATAGTGACATACAGCACGTAAGCAGGTAGGCTTCAGCCTGCACTACCACAGATGGTTTGGAGAACATGCATCGACAGTGTTAATGCGACTAGTGGTGTTAAAAATGGGTTGCTTTAATGTGTTAGCACTGCATTCACTTTGGCAGCCCTAACTGTTTTACATTCTGCGTTAGGCTTGATTCCAGGAATCTGCAGTTCTGAAAAAGCATCCAGAACCTGTGTGGTTGCACTGCAAATGTGTGTGAAGTAAATCTGGTAAAATTCAACAGCTGTGAGCAGTGGGCTTTTTTGTAAATTCGCAAATTACTTGTGCTCATCATGTTATGGAACATGATCCTCTCATCCGGGGCTAATTCAACTTTCTAAGAACTGGTCTGCGTGAAATGAAAGCTGGAGTTCGCCATGCCTTTACCTGAAACTCAGACTTTTAGGGCTGTTAGACTGTCTGGCTGTCATCAGCTGTGTGGTTGTGTCCTTCCAGAATGTCAGACGATGATGGTAAAATGTCAGCCTGTAATTCCAGAAAAGTCCAGGAGACTGACAGACTCATTTCATAGGAAATGTCAGTGTGGTTAAAAAGGCCCACCAGCCAGTCAAACACCTGTGCAGGCTGCAGGTTGCTTTGTGCAATGGGAGCCTTCAAATTCATTTGGTTAAAAAGATCAAATGACATCTAAGAACAAAACCTCAAAGACAGTATTTCTTAAGTTTTAGTAACACCTAATACAAAAAGGAAAACAGAGCACTTGTGGATTTCGAATGAAAGCCATTTACTGGGTTTCATGAAGCAAGTAACAAAACTATTAGAAGTATCTCTGATAAGACATGTACTCCAGCGTGACTAATTCAATTTTAAATGAACAAAGAGTTGTTTACCCCTCCTTCTCTTCAGCGACAACTTGATTCTGAAATAACAAAATAATGATATGATCAGCTGTAAAGATTGAGAAATGGTGTACTCTGGTGAACTTCAGCCAAAACTTCAGCCATTATAGTGTTAAACCATCAAAGCCAAATGAAAAATAATCCATTTCCAGAACCTGAAGTCTTGTGTGGAATTTCACAAAAACAAACTAGATGTGAAAATGCCTATTATGTTATGTACAACCCCAATTCCAATGAAGTTGGGATGTTGTGTAAAATATAAATAAAAACAGAATACAATGATTTGCAAATCCTTTTCAACCTATATTCAATTGAATACACTACAAAGACAAAATATTTAATGTTCAAACGGATAAACTTGAATTTGATGCCTGCAACATGTTCCAAAGAAGTTGGGACAGGGGCGTGTTTCCCACTGTGTTACATCACCTTTCCTTTTAACACTCAATAAGCGTTTGGGAACTGAGGACACTAATTGTTGAAGCTTTGTAGGTGGAATTCTTTCCCATTCTTGCTTGATGTACAGCTTCAGTTGCTCAGCAGTCCGGGGTCTCCGTTGTCGTATTTTGCGCTTCATAATGCGCCACACATTTTCAATGGGAGACGGGTCTGGACTGCAGGCAGGTCAGTCTAGTACCCGCACTCTTTTACTACGAAGCCACGCTGTTGTAACACGTGCAGAATGTGGCTCGGCATCGTCTTGCTGAAATAAGCAGGACGTCCCTGAAAAAGACGCTGCTTGGATGGCAGCAGATGTTGCTCCAAAACCTGCATGTACCTTTCAGCATTAATGGTGCCTTCACAGATGTGCAGGTTACCCCTGCCATGGGCACTAACACACCCCCACACCATCAGAGAGGCTGGCTTTTGAACTTTGTGCTGAAAACAATCCGGACAGTCCTTTTCCTCTTTGGCCCGGAGGACACGACGTCCATGATTTCCAGAAACAGTGTGAAATGTGGACGCGTCAGTCCACAGGACACTTTTCCACTCTGCGTCAGTCCATCTCAGATGAGCTCGGCCCAGAGAAGCCGGCAGCGTTTCTGGGTGGTGTTGATATGTGGCTTCGCTTTGCATGGCAGAGTTTTAACTTGCACTTGTAGACGGAGCGACGAACTGCGTTCACTGACAGTGGTTTTCTGAAGTGTTCCTGAGCCCATGTGGGAATATCCGTTACAGAATGATGTCGGTTTTTAATGCAGAGCCGCCTGAGGGATCGAAGGTCACGGGATTCAGTGTTGGTTTTCTGCCTTGCAGCTTACTTGCAGAGATTTCTCCACATTCTCTGAATCATTTGATGATATTATGGACTGTAGATGATGAAATCCCCAAATTCCTTGGAATTGCACGTTGAGAAACGTTGTTCTTAAACTGTTGGACTATTTGCTCACGCAGTTGTTCACAAAGTGGTGAACCTCGCCCCGTCCTTGATTGTGAACGACTGAGGCTTTCAGGGATGCTCCCTTTATACCCAATCATGACACTCGCCTGTTTCCAATTAACCTGTTCACCTGTGGAATGTTCCAAACAGGTGTTTTTTGAGCATTCCTCAACTTTCCCAGTCTTTTGTTGCCCCTGTCCCAACTTCTTTGGAACGTGTTGCAGGCATCAAATTCAAAATGAGTGAATATTTGCAAAAAACAATAAAGTTTATCCGTTTGAACATTAAATATCTTGTCTTTGTAGTGTATTCAATTGAATATAGGTTGAAAAGGATTTGCAAATCATCGTATTTCTGTTTTTATTTATGTTTTACACAACGTCCCAACTTCATTGGAATTGGGGTTGTACTTAGTTTATACTACAAGGCAAATTTGTCATTTTGTTGCCAAAATATGTCCAATCTGGGAATAAGACAGTATTACCAACAGCGTTGCACCAACTGGGGCAGTTGAAGTTGGGTGTCTAGCCAAAGGCATGCAGTGAATGGGGTTTGAACCCACATCCTTCTGCCCACAACCTTTTTGTTGCTGGCTCACCTCTCTTACCTTAAGGCTACAAGCCCCCCACCTCAAAAAAAGGTCTGCACCCTTAAGTCACCATAATAAGTCACCAACATTTGCTGGCACTGGAGAAATGTGTATCAGTTCATCCTGAAGTCTATTGTCAGTTTATTGCATTATCCTGCATTAGAGGACTGCAGTATTTTTGATGATAAGCAGTCTGTAGATGCATTTTTTTTAACAGAAACTTCATTAAAGGAACTGTTCAGCTAGAAATGGGACGGAGTTTGACAACAAATGAAAGCTAATGGAAACCACATAGCATGATCCCATTTGCATAACTGGCAGTTTAATTAGTAACACGAATTTATGGGTAAAACTACTCCATTAAATTAAAGGATGGGTTTGTGCACATTCTCAGTGGTCTGTTTCCTGTTTCACTCATCATTGCAGGATAACAGTCGACGTGTGGACAATGTTCTTAAGTTGTGGATCATCGAGGCGCGGGACCTTCCCCCTAAAAAGCGATACTACTGCGAGCTGTGTCTGGATGACATGCTGTACGCGCGCACCACCAGCAAGCCACGCACCGACACCGTGTTCTGGGGCGAGCACTTTGAGTTCAACAACCTCCCCGCCATCCGCAGCCTGCGTCTGCACCTCTACAAGGAGACGGACAAGAAGAGACGCAAGGTTCGAGCACAAGTGTAATAGCTTAGCCATAACCTGAGTATTAGGTATTGCTTATAAGGTCACACTGATACCAAAACAGCACCAATACTGCACCAATACTAAACACAGTATCAGAGATACCATGAAGCAGTTTTTGACATGCACTACTGAGTGATGCATACGTGTACAGCATCAGGTAGAACTTAACTGAAGCAACAGGTCAGCAGTGTGGGCTGACGAGCAGTAGTGCTCACTGCAAAATCTGTAACGGCAGTCATTCGAGCGAAGACACTAGTGGATGATATACCAGTTGGAATTGTGTCAAAGATATTGGTTTTATTTTTATCATAGGATATACGTTTAAAAGTTGGCCTATGTGATTGACTTGTGCATGTTTCTGGCAGGAGAAGAGCACCTACCTGGGCTTGGTCAGCATTCCCATCTCGAGCATCACTGGCCGGCAGTTTGTGGAGCAGTGGTACCCAGTTATTCAGCCCAGCGTTCTTGCCAAGGGTGGAGGTGTGGGCAGCGGCAAGGTCATTAATGCTTCGCTGCGGCTCAAATCGCGCTACCAGACCATGAGCATCCTGCCCATGGAGCTGTACAAGGAGTTTGCGGAGTACGTGACGAATAATTACCGCACTTTGTGTGCCGTGCTGGAGCCGCTGCTGAGTGTCAAGAGCAAAGAGGAAGTAGCCTGTGCCCTGGTACACATCCTGCAGAGTACCGGCAAGGCTAAGGTAAGTGCATTATGGGTCAAAGCAGGGGTGGCAAGCTCCAGTCCCGGACACTCACAGCAGTGCTGCTGGTTCCGTTCCTGTACGTGTTTCTGTTGCCTATACGTGGGTTTTAGATTTTCCCCCTGGATTGTCCAGTCTCTGATTTAGGTGAGCCAGACCTGTTGGTACATCGCAGACCTCTAAAGTCATTTGGTCATTCTGTAACTGATGTCCTGCTCATATTAGGTGTCTCTGAGGAACGTTGTGATCATAAGATACCACATCATTTCAAGATAACATTGAGTTACTTAACGTGGAGTTACTTATCTTGTTATCTTAAGAAAACATATTTTGTATTATGAGATCACAAGATAATTAACTCATTATCTCAAGATAACAAAGTTGTTATCGTAAGATCACTAGATAATTATTAATAATAATTAAGGTATGTATTAATTGTTAAAGTTATTATGTCACAAGATAACTCATTATCTCAAAATAATAAAGTTGCTCAAGAAAATTAACTCTATATCTATAATCTTCATCTCGGAATCACACAATATTGAATGCCTTATTTCAACATAACATCGAGTTACTTAACACTGAGTTACTTATCTTAATATCTCTATATTAAGATAACATATTTGTTATAACATATGTTATTTTGAGATCCCAAGATAATTAACTTATCTCAGTAAACAAAGTCTTGACATCGCAAGATAAGTAATCTGTTGCATGATAACAATTTTAGAAATCTCAAAATTATAATCCACCAAACTGTAATGACCTCATGGCCTCTCTGGATTTTCATGTTATGTCATATTAATATGCAAGAGTCTCAGCTTGTTTGTAGGACAGATGCAGCAATACTCATATCTTGATTACTCAGAGAATCCAGTGACATCCAGGGGGGAAATGCAAATAGAACCAAACACATCAGGGTCTGACAGCAGTGATTTCACATCCTAATACAGGTGTAACGCAGACCACTGTATGTTGTACACCTTCAGAGGTGTGTTACTGAGAAACACTCCACTGTTTATCAGCTGTATAAGGTGCAGTCTGAATGATCAGGAGTTTTTTCTTTTGTAGGATTTTCTGTCAGACATGGCGCTGAGCGAGGTAGATCGCTTTATAGACCGAGAGCATATGATCTTCAGGGAGAATACACTGGCCACCAAAGCCATAGAGGAGTACCTCAAACTTGTTGGACACCGTTACCTTAAAGACACTATTGGTAAGTGGTGAAGGTGATAATGACTATGATGATCATGCTGACACCTCTCCTGCCTTGTTTGTTGAGGAACTCATGCACGATGGTGGTGGTGGTGCTGATAACGTCTCTCCTGTGTGCAGGTGAGTTCATTCGTGCACTGTACGAGTCGGAGGAGAACTGCGAGGTGGACCCCATGCGCACTCCACCCTCCATGCTTCCTGACCATCAGGCA
The DNA here is from genome assembly GCF_015220715.1 of Pygocentrus nattereri. Taxonomy (NCBI): domain Eukaryota; kingdom Metazoa; phylum Chordata; class Actinopteri; order Characiformes; family Serrasalmidae; genus Pygocentrus; species Pygocentrus nattereri. Next base: position 8,957,263 of record NC_051221.1, read on the forward strand.
AACCTACGCATGTGCTGCGAACTTGCACTCTGCAAGATCATCAACTCCCATTGGTCAGTTCCATCCTCTGACTCCACATCCCTGCCATGCACTCTACTTTTTCTGACCTGAAACTGCTCTTCCTGATCTTGGAACCCCAACATAAAAGAAATCTTATTGCTTTTATAATAGACATTGTCACAGTGAAGCTTTTCAGAAGGGGTCCATACGCCTCATGAGCAAGCTTACCTGAAGGGCATGAGAACGAAAGCTAAAGAGGACTGGAATCGAACCCATCCTCCTCTGAGAGGCACGGATTAGTGCAATTATAATCAGAGATGAATCGGTCCCACTTCATATTAAGTTTCTCTAATAACTGTAGTTACATGTGCAACAACAATATAACTACTAAAGATTTAGGCGTGGTTACAGATGGATTAAACAAGTACACCTTATGTAATTACACAAGTGTATCTTTATAGTTGTAACAGCTTATTCTCTCTCATGTAGCTACACAAGGTTAATAACATAAATGTAATTACATTTGTAATCAGATTGGAAGAGCAGTTTTTTTCAGAAGCCTTTTCCAGCAGTAAAAGGAAGCGTATGTTATAACATACATTAAGACACTACTTACACTGTATCTGCCAGCTTTCCCAACATTTGTCTAGCTTTTATGTTACTAATGCTGTGACACTGTAACCAGTTTCAGCTTTAAACCGGTCTGTAATGTGACAGAACAGCAGACATCCCCGTATATTAACATGTAACTTTAATGACATTAATTAAATGTCTTGCGTTAACACCAAAGGAATGTCTATATAACCCCTCTGTTATTACACAGTACCTACATATCAACTACACAGGAACTGTCCACTTATTATAAGGTGTAACTTTAATACTGTACTATAGCTAAAGTTCCTGTTGAGTGGTTATAAAGGTCCAGTGTTATTACAGTATTCAACTGGTATTAATCAGTTTCACGTGATTAGGTTACCTTGTTACAATATAGTTATTCCACAGGAATTTTGTAAAACATAAGCGTAATGTTATGGAAAATGTGTCCTTTAACTGCTGGAAGAGACTTTTGACCTGTAGTGCATCAAAAAGATACACTTGTGTAATTACATAGGCTGTACTTCTGTAAGCCATTTGTAACATTGGCTAAAGCATCAATAGTTAGTGTTGTTTCATGTTACTCATGTGTAATTACACAGTTATTAGAGACAATATAAAGTGGGGCCGATTTAAATTGATATTTAAACACTGTTTTAATGCAAAAAATCCAGATACAAGCCATGAGTGTTAAATGACTTTCACCCTCGAGATTACAGAGATGACTGATTGTATTGGACTTATAATGGAATATAGCTGAAGCCTGGGGGGAGGGCCAGGCCTGAAGCCCCTTCTCCTGGCAGTCGAATACCTTATAAATTTCCATTCCTATCTTCCGTTATCCTGTGACAAATTTTTCACATTCCCCTTTGCTCGCCCATCTATTCCCTGTTCCTCAGTCTTATATGAGTGACACCACAATTATAAGAAGGGGGGCCTCCAGGCAGAAGCTGCCCAGAACTCCAGCCTAAGTTGTCAGAGTTCTCTCCTGTCCTTCTTCAATCATACCGCCACCATATGTGAAAGGCATGGTCCAAACTCGCAAGCAGGATGTTCACTACGATAACATGGAAGGAAAGACAAACATTATGAGCACATGGCAGATTTAGAACATCAAGAAGCAGGTTAGAAGATCACGCTGCAGCTGGCAGATCATGAGCTAAATTCATTAAAGGAGCACCCAGCTGATGTAATATTGCAAATCAGGGTCACGCTCCGTGTACTCCCAATGTATATAAAGGTTGATTTATTGATCTGTGAGAGGCTCTCCTCTTATATCTAGGAGAGATATGAGAGACTATATAAAGTGAACAGCACATGCTAATGTCTTTAAAGGAATCAAGTCAGCCCAGGGAGCCAGTGGGATTTAAACAGCACATAGTATTTCACACAAAGTGTTTATGGTGAGGGGTACCGCTGTCGCATCACAGCAAGAAGGGCCTGGGTTCGATTCCCCAGTCGGGAGACCAGGGTCCTTTCTGTGTGGAGTTTGCATGTTCTCCCTATGTCTGCGTGGGTTTCCTCCGGGTTCTCTGGTTTCCTCCCACAGTCCAGTGACATGCAGTCAGGCCAATTGGACCTGATAAATTACCCCTAGGTCTGAGTGTGGGTGTGAATGTATCTGTCTGTCTGTGTGCCCTGCGATGGACTCTTGACCTGTCCAGGGTGTATCCTGCCTTCCATCCAGTGACTGCTGGGATAGGCTCCAGCTCTCCCCGCAACCCAGAGGGATAAGCATTTTAGAAGGTGTGTGTGTGTGTGTGTGTGTGTGTGTGTGTGTGTGTGTGTGTGTGTGTTTATGGAAATCATAGTGTAACAGATTTTCCAGCAAGCCTGCTTCAGACAGTTTAAAGCTGCACTACATACATTTTGGGGATTTGGAGACCTCTTGAAGTATAATTGCATGCATGTGGAAGAACACTGTAATGTGGGTAGTGCTTCAGACCCTTCCATCGAGTAGATTAATCTGATGACTGGGAACTTTTTGAAAGACTACTCAGTCAGAACAAGGTGAAATATGCATCTTCCGATGGCGTGAGTTCATTATCTACTATACTACAGAACATATAAACATATGAAGGGGTCTGAAAAACTCTGACCCAATGCCTCTTACTTTGGAGTTATTATTTTAGTCTTTTTAGTATGACTTGCAGCAGTGCACAGAAACAGAATTTTTCTGATTCAGTAATGCTACCTCAATTTTTGTTGTATGAGCTCAGGATCATCCATTGAGACCTTGTGAAAGACAGTGGGTACTCCTTGTAATTGAGATCTTATACTAAGAAAGTCATACGGTGGCATGATGTGTCACAGAACCAGTAACACAATTATTTTGTTCACACAGATGCCCTCAAGGAATCTTCCCGTAGTTGTGAAGTGATTGACATTTCCCGGTACTCATAGAATCACACTCACATTTGTAACTAGTTTTACGTTTTGATCCTACTGACTGCCAGAGGCAGTATGAAGCACAGTAGGTGAGAAACAACACCAAAGTAATGAGGAATGGGACTCATTCCAAGTGAATCTGATGGAGCTCACTGTGCAGAACCAGGAGAAATGAGGATACCCACCGGTGAGACTTCCAACACTGCCCCAGGTCTACAGATACCTCAGGCAGAATGACAAGACACCAGACTCAGTGGCAGCTGCTGAGTGGACCTAACCATAGAAATCTCCTCTGTTTTGACAAAGTAGCCCCACTGCAGCAAACAAAGAATTGGCAGCAGGTCACATAATGCCTCAGCGCACAGACTGAAAATAAAAGAGAATTTAAAGTCTCGTGCTTGTCTATAAAGTATGCCAGTTAAACTTGTATTAAAGGGATTATCTTACCCCAGGAGTGATTCCATTATGGACATATCCTGCTCACACAGAATGAATACAAGTCTCCCACACATTTGGCTGAAGTAATCTTCTACAATAGCCAGGTAATCTTCAGTAAAATTCACTTGAAATCAGTGTTGGCTCAAAGGGTACACTGCCCAAAAAAGGCTAGTCCCATGGCAGAATTCTCAGTGAGCACATAGGGAGAAGATGCCACATACCCCTCAACAAGGCACTGGCCAGATTATGCACAAGCAGGGAAAAGCTCACCCGCACATTTGTGATAAGAAATAGTAGCCACTTCAAACTTGGACGGGGTTAGGCTATTTTCCAGTATTCATCTTCCACTATTTGCACACCCGACAGAAAATATTTACCAATCGCAGGCATACACGGCCTCAGTTGACATGGCTTTCATGTGCCGAATAGTCTTCTTGACAGCCAGCTCACAGGCCATCTGCTGCGGCTCCAACTTTGCAGTGACAGCCATGACTGAAGGCTAACCGGATGCTGGCACCACGCTTGACCCCTGCTGGGACATGAGATCCTCCCTGAATTGGAGCTGCTATCATAGCCCTTTCAGGAGGAACAGCAGCAAGGGAACTATGGCCAGCTCCTGTCCTGCTTCTTGGTCAGTCCCTAGCTTGACATGTACTCAACACAGCTTGACTGGCTGTGGAGGCAAATACCAACCAAATGTTAAATGTAGGGAAGGTGGTTGATGCTCCTTGCAACAATGTAGCCCACATACATCTAGTGAATACCCTCTGAGCAATTGGTTGGTTAGCAGAGTAGTTTTCCACTGGCATGTCTGACCTTGGTAGGAAAAGCAAAGGAATTGTTGGTAGCTGTTGGTGACTGAGGTGAATTGTTTGTGATGGAGATTAATAATCTTCATTAAAATGTATCAAAATGAACAACTTGCTGGTAGCACAGTTTTAGAAATGAGCTGAGGGAATTATTGAAGATCGAATATGGAATGCCCTGCTTTTCTTAGGGACCTAAAAATAATCTTTTTGGACTGAACAACAGGGTCTGTGTTATTATTTTACATCAAGGGCACCTCTGTTGAGGAGGAAAAGAGTTTTGCCCAGAGTCCTGGCTATAACTGTGTCATAGAGTGTGTTATACAAGTGCATTGCTGGCCGGCAGAGCTGCTAGCTGATGAAAACTTGGCTTAATTAGCCATGATAGCAGTTGTCAGGTTCTGCAGGTAGACAACTCAGGGTTTCACTGCTCACCTTAAGCACCGTAAATCCAGGATTGAGTTGAAGTCCAGAGAAGTCAAAAGGTTTCTTGGATATACTCAATGCATAAAGTGTCAAGGAATTCCTTGTTAACTCGCTACATATAAGCAGATTGGAGTAAAGAATAAAGTATAACTAGCACAAAAAGCTTACTTTATTATGCATCTCAGATGTGCAGCAATCCCTCAACATGGACATTTTCTGAGTGCCTGCATTTTATGCCTTAGAAGCATAGGTTCTCATTTGTAAACCACCAGAGAGACCATACAAGTATCTACTTTGAGCATGATCTTTAGGCCACAACAACTGGTTTCTCTCAAGGTCACTAGTGCACTCACTGTTATGCTAGACTGAGAGTGCAAGGGAAGGATTCATAGGCATTAGAAAGCTCCCTTGCACAGTCTTAGTAAACCCAAGGACATCAGGATCTTGTCTTGTAGGTGAGGGAGGGTGTCCAGTTTAATAGTCCGTTCCTTAGGTTTACAGCTCGAAAATGATGTAACAAGCAAGTCAGCTATAGCTATAGACCATCTGGGGAGGACAAAGCTCAAAGTGTCCAGCTGAGATTGTAATTCAAGGCACCTTTTATTAGGCACAGTAGCCATGGATGGGAGCCATTATAAATTGTCCACTTTACACACCAAGACAGTTCATTGTAGGTTTTTATTTGGTTTTGAAATTTGGTTGGGTTTTCATGACAAATTAAGAGCCAAAGCTGAGATGGAGACTATTTCTGATAGCATCTCTAAGTACATTTCTGGGTATTATACTGAGCATACAAATACAATAATCTGAGGAGCCGATCAGCAAAAACAGATTGGTTTGGACAATCGGGATTCAGTGCCCTGAAATTCTAAACTACTGTACATTTTGAAAAATGGATATGAAGGTGAACATTGTGGTACAGGATGAGCAGGGCTGTTTTCAGATACATCACCCATTAGTCCTGGGTGTTTTAGGTGCTTGAAATCCTGGGAAGAAGTTGCCTTCTGTTTTTAATTCCTCATATGTAATTATTTTCTCTCTCTTTATATCCGCAGTGTATTTCCACGTGAGCTGAAAGAGGTGTTTGCTTCATGGCGCGTGCGTTGCGCCGAACGAGGTCGTGAGGATATTGCGGACCGGCTCATCAGTTCCTCATTGTTCCTGCGCTTCCTGTGCCCTGCCATCATGTCTCCATCGCTGTTTAACCTGACGCAGGAGTACCCATCCGAGCGCACTTCCCGCACCCTCACGCTCATCGCCAAGGTGGTGCAGAGCCTGGCCAGCTTCTCCAAGTCAGTCACTAGAGTCCACCGCCATCCAGGCCCGACCCATTCCAACCATTCAGGCCCGAACCATACTACCCATCTAGTTGCAAATAACAATCATGAATGTCAACAATCACCATCCAGACCCAAACAATTGTCACAAGCATTCATCACCATTTCACCATTACATCATTACACTGTGAAGGCCCAAACTATAATCGCTACACTCCAGCCGAACCCAACCCATGCTTACCGTTCAGGCCTGAGCCATGCAGTGTCCACTACTATTTAGACCCACCTGATCTGAGCCATACTCATTAAAACCCCTCCCTCTCAGTAAACCTATACACAAGTCTCATTTTTAGTGTTTGCTTGCATCCCACTCTTACTCTATACAGCATCATCCTAGCCCACTTCATGGCTGTCCCAGACTTTAAAGGGTCACTAGTTTGGTCCTTTAAACTATAATCAGAGCCTGGCCAGCTTCTCCAAGTCATTCACTAGACACAGTGTGTAAGGGTCTGTCCCTTATGCTCACTATCCAGAATTGACCCGCTGTAGCCCACTTCATGCTTGTCCCAGACTTTTCCACATCGACTTGTGCTACAGTTTAGGCTTCCACACGTGTCCACGCTGTCCATCACACTTTCAGATACACTCTCATTTAGCTTTGCTCTCAAGCACTGACAAGTGTGCATCTGTGTTTTGTGTATGCGTGTGGGTGCGGTGAGGAGTTTAACTTCTGCTCTCTCGCTGTCCCGTCTGTGTCAGCATCGCGCTCATCATCTGTCTCTCTTTCTCTTTAATCCCTCCTTTTCTCTGTCACCCATCGACCACTCGACCCTCTTTTCCCCTCATCATTTTTCTGTCTTTTTACTTTCTCTATTCTGTCATGTTTGTCTCCTCCTGTCACTCTCTCTCCTTCGTCTCTCTGTCACTCCTTTCCTCTTTGTTTCTTTACCTCCTCTGCCTTCTCTCTTTCTGTTGCTCCACCTCTCTCTCTGTTCCTTTCTCTCTCTCCCACACTCCTCTCTGCTCTGTGTATTCTGTAGGTTTAGCGGTAAGGAGGAACATATGACGTTTATGAACGAGTTTCTGGAGATGGAGTGGGGCTCCATGCAGCAGTTCCTCTACGAGATCAGTAATGTGGAGTGTGGCAGTAACGCCCCGGCGTTCGAAGGTTACATCGACCTGGGCCGTGAGCTGTCCATCCTGCACAGTCTGCTCTGGGAGGTCATGGCTCAGCTGAGCAAGGTAATGGCCACAGTGCTGCCATTGGCCTAATTTGAATCCACATCAAAGGCCTCTTTTCCACTGTAGAGCCAAATGGTTCTGAGCATTTCCACACGGACACGGTTTTATGGGATACGCTTACAAACCATGCCCAGCGCAATTTCCTCGACATTGTGCACAATTTTCAGTCCGCCATTCAACAAAAGTCAAGCCATCAATCTAACAACAAAACGGGGCTGCAAACTGGGGGAGAGGAGCTGAATGGGTTGTAGTCTGGCTAACAGAAGCTACACTGCAGCAGTTTAAATGGTAACGACTCAAATCAGAGGAAGTGTAGTTGATTGGTTGGTGTTAGGGGCCAGAAAGCTGAAGTGAAACCTATTGCATGGTGTTTGATCCTGTAGTGCCCTCGCTAGGCTAATGCTAGCTGGCTCCTCTCTCCTGTTTAGCAGCACTCTGAGTTAGCATAGCCAGTGGCCTACAACTCAAAACTGTGGCACCCCACAGTACAGTTTGGATTGACTAGCTGGTGCTCTGATTTAGAGTTAGAGTACTAGAAATCCAACATGTGTATTACATTGAACATGTATATTTTGAGCTGTTAACTCTAGCTAAGTTAGATAACTCTAGCTAAGTTAGCAGGTTAAAGGTGCTGCCCACCACAGGACATTGTCAGTTCCTCTTAACTAGTACTCCTGTTTTCATTCAGTTGCCTTGGATGTGAAATTGTGTGTAACACCTTACCGCCTCTATGCTGCAGTGGTTTTGGAAAGCAGTAATGAAGAGAACATTTATCCACTATTTTATTCATACATTGCACTACTTTTGTGAAGCACTATATTAAGAATTTCTAACACCAGACTCAGCTTTGGGTTCAGTTGATGTCTTCACACAGTGCTCTAGGCCAAATGGAACCTCATTATAGAGACATTATGATTATGAGACATTTTGATATATGCTGTGTCTTCTATGCGAGTGTCTTTAGAGGTGAATATAAGATTGTATGCAAAAGTCCAGAGAAAGCCCTTAGAGGGTTAGTCTTTGTTATTTCATTGGACAGTTTCTGAGAAATGTCAGTGCTTTGAAGCTAAAGGACATAAATGGAATTTTCTAGCTACATTAGCTAACAGTGGCTTGTTAGCCACAATCAAGAAAATCACATTTAATTGTAATAAATACATTTTGTCTTTCATTTGCAAAAAAATAAATATATGCATTACACTCAACTATGAATTAAGAATGCAAAATCAACTCTTCTCTATTTGTGGTTTTATATGTGCTGTGTTCATGTTTTTGGGTCTATTTCAATTCTGTGCCAGGATGCGATTTTAAAGCTGGGGCCTTTGCCGCGATTGCTGAATGACATCAGTGTGGCCCTGCGGAACCCCCAGCTGCACCGCCAGGCCAGCCACCAACCGCCCGAACGACAACTCACCCGCCCACCCTTCAGTCGCCCATCCACCAATGACTTCCAGAGTCTGATGATGAGGGAGCTGAACAGGTATGAGAAAATAGCCCTACTGCTTAATTACCAAACAGAAGCGGAAACTGTACAGAATACATGAAGACAGAATCTTTACCTCAGGGTCTTGCTTTATACTAAGCTTTATAATTATATAGGATATAAATGTCCCAAAATTGACTTCGTTATTAAGGTTATACTGTTGTTTGTAATTTATCTTTAGTTCTGTCTGTGTCTGTAGTTCTGTAGATATCTCTGTACAGTGCAGGCTGTGTCTGTAGTTCTGTAGATATCTCTGTACAGTGCAGGCTGTGTGTGTAGTTCTGTAGATATCTCTGTACAGTGCAGGCTGTGTCTGTAGTCCTGTAGATATCTGTGCAGTGCAGGCTGTGTCTGTAGTTCTGTAGACATCTGTACAGTTCAGGCTGTGTCTGTAGTTCTGTAGATATCTCTGTACAGTGCAGGCTGTGTCTGTAGTTCTGTAGATATCTCTGTACGGTGCAGGCTGTGTCTGTAGTTCTGTAGATATCTCTGTACAGTGCAGGCTGTGTCTGTAGTTCTGTAGATATCTCTGTACAGTGCAGGCTGTGTCTGTAGTTCTGTAGATATCTCTGTACAGTGCAGGCTGTGTCTGTAGTTCTGTACTTATCTCTGTACAGTGCAGGCTGTGTCTGTAGTTCTGTACTTATCTCTGTACGGTGCAGGCTGTGTCTGTAGTTCTGTACTTATCTCTGTACGGTGCAGGCTGTGTCTGTAGTTCTGTACTTATCTCTGTACGGTGTAGGCTGTGTCTGTAGTTCTGTACTTATCTCTGTACGGTGCAGGCTGTGTCTGTAGTTCTGTACTTATCTCTGTACGGTGCAGGCTGTGTCTGTAGTTCTGTAGACATCTGTACAGTTCAGGCTGTATCTGTAGTTCTGTAGATATCTCTGTACAGTGCAGGCTGTGTCTGTAGTTCTGTAGATATCTCTGTACAGTGCAGGCTGTGTCTGTAGTTCTGTAGATATCTCTGTACAGTGCAGGCTGTGTCTGTAGTTCTGTAGATATCTCTGTACGGTGCAGGCTGTGTCTGTAGTTCTGTAGATATCTCTGTACGGTGCAGGCTGTGTCTGTAGTTCTGTAGATATCTCTGTACAGTGCAGGCTGTGTCTGTAGTTCTGTAGATATCTCTGTACAGTGCAGGCTGTGTCTGTAGTTCTGTAGATATCTCTGTACAGTGCAGGCTGTGTCTGTAGTTCTGTACTTATCTCTGTACGGTGCAGGCTGTGTCTGTAGTTCTGTACTTATCTCTGTACGGTGCAGGCTGTGTCTGTAGTTCTGTACTTATCTCTGTACGGTGCAGGCTGTGTCTGTAGTTCTGTAGATATCTGTACGGTGCAGGCTGTGTCTGTAGTTCTGTAGATATTTCTGTACGGTGCAGGCTGTGTCTGTAGTTCTGTAGATATCTCTGTACAGTGCAGGCTGTGTCTGTAGTTCTGTAGATATCTCTGTACAGTGCAGGCTGTGTCTGTAGTTCTGTAGATATCTCTGTACAGTGCAGGCTGTGTCTGTAGTTCTGTACTTATCTCTGTACGGTGCAGGCTGTGTCTGTAGTTCTGTACTTATCTCTGTACGGTGCAGGCTGTGTCTGTAGTTCTGTACTTATCTCTGTACGGTGCAGGCTGTGTCTGTAGTCCTGTACTTATCTCTGTACAGTGCAGGCTGTGTCTGTAGTCCTGTACTTATCTCTGTACGGTGCAGGCTGTGTCTGTAGTCCTGTACTTATCTCTGTACGGTGCAGGCTGTGTCTGTAGTTCTGTACTTATCTCTGTACGGTGCAGGCTGTGTCTGTAGTTCTGTACTTATCTCTGTACAGTGCAGGCTGTGTCTGTAGTTCTGTACTTATCTCTCCCTCTGCAGTTCTATAGATATCTCCCGCTTGCCGTCTCCCACGGCTGGTCTCACCGGGAGCGGAGCTCTCTCCCACCCAGGCATGGCTGCTTTTGAAAGAGATCACCGTGGCAACAAAGATGTCTTCTATGTAACACGTCCTCCGCTAGCCCGCTCAAGCCCAGCGTACTGCACCAGCAGTTCTGACATCACAGAGCCGGACCCAAAGGTACCATCTGAAGGGAAACAAAAGCTTTAAAGCACAACTATTATAATGGATCTGGTCAACAAAAATCAAACCATGATTACAAGATACAGGATAAAGTTATGCTCAAACAGCTCACTTGCATAACAGGATAGTAGTGAGACTGTTCTTTGAATGCATGATGCTGCAACCTGGAAATCACAATTTTGTGATTCAGTACAGTTCAATACAGGGAACCTTATAAGACTAACCTTATAAAGGATTTATGAATTGTTTAAAATCAGTTTCATTCATAGTTATTAGTTAGTCATAAACACTCAGTAAATGCTTATTAGTGATTTTAAGGTTTTTATAATCTAATTTTCGTTGGGAGTGACAAGGATGGACAAGATTAGAAATGAGCAGATCAGAGGGACAGTGAAGGTGGAGCAGTTTGGAGATAAAGCCAGAGAGGCCAGGTTGAGATGGTTTGGACATGTGTTGAGGAGGAATAGTGGATATATTGGGTAAAGAATGTTGGAGATGGAGCTGCCAGGTAGAAGGAGAAGAGGTAGACCTCAGAGAAGGTTTATGGATGTAGTGAAGGTGGACATGGAGATGGTTGGTGTAAAAGTAGAGGAGGCAGTGGATAGGGCAAGATGGAGGCAGACGATCCACTGTGGCGACCCAGGGAGCAGCCGAAAGAAGAAGAAGATAATCTAATTAATAACCCTTAAGAAACCTATTTCAAACCACTCATGATCACTTTATTAAGGTAGTCTTTAATTAAAGTGTCAGGTTTTTGTTTGTGACAAAGCTTCGATTAGATTTTTGATAAATTGATCTGTGAAATTGCAATACTGAAATACTGTTGAGCTGTTATATTTCAGCATGTGAAGAATATATATGCTGATAAATACGGCAAACACCACTTTTGTATTTTAACAAGACTGTAAAATGTGACGGTTTTGTTTGTATTTGTGAGTATATTTTGGTATTACACTTCATTATTACGAAACTTGAGCCTGAACGTGAGCATGTTGCCAGGGACACAAGGTTGTAGCTGAGAAGGCAGAGACAGCACAGCTGGGAAAGTCTAGAAACAGTGAAAAATACATTTCTCTGACAGTATAATATGTCGTAACATTATACACTGAGGACAGAAGGCTTTGTGTAGAGTACAAGAAGTCTCCTTTAAAAGCCACTGTTGTACTGGTTAGTGTCAGCTCATTAACTCATCTGAGGCAGCATCCATGACTTATCTGCCATGAAAACCTAAATTTCTCTTAGCAATTTTCAAATAATAAAAAAATGTTTTCAAATTTTAGTGCTATAATTTAAAACTGTAGTGCTATGATTTTAAAAACTAAGCCTACAACATATGGGTCCCTGAGAGTTGAAAGCACAGCTGTTTATGACTTACGATTATGGAATACATTAGTTTTTGGTGACCCCTTGCCCTGTAAAAAGTTTAAGACTGTGAATGATCAGTGATCTGGTCCTGGTGATACTAATTCTGGTATGTTTGTGCTTTTCCAGGTGCTGAGTGTGAATAAGAGTGTATCCATGATGGACCTGCAAGACTCTCGTATCAACAGCATTTCTAACCTGCACTCAGTCAACGACATGCTCAACTCCTCACAGGGCTCCATCGCAGGCTTGGGCAGTTTCGGCCCAATGGGGGGAGCCCCTCTGCGGGTCGGCGGGCGTGTCTCGGCCGGCTCTGGCGGGTCCAGCATGTCGGGCGGCCTGCGGCTGAGTCACCCAAGTGGCTTGGCCACAGACTCGCTCTCCCAGCAGCAGCAAGCGGCTGCCGCGGCCATGCATGTACCGCTCTCCTTCCAGAACCCTCTGTTCCACCTGGCCTCAGATGGACCGCAGTACCACACTCCACCCCATGCACCGCATGCCCCACCACCTCTGCTGCTGGCCCCGGAGCCCGAAAATGGCCACGTGGGCTTTGGTATGCCAGCCTTTGGCCATGGCGGCTTCTCCCGCAGCGAGGACCTGTCGGCCCTGCGCTCACAGAACAGCCTGGTGCAGCCCAGCATCGTCCACTCGCACAGCTACAGCGACGACTTCACCCGCCACAACCAGGCTGATTACGCACGCAGACAGCTCTCGCTGCAGGTGCAGGTAAGCAAGTCATTTTAAAGATGAACTAATCGGTTAAATACAGATGAATTCATTATTCTCTTCAAACTTAATTAAATACTTTATAATTAGTAGATGATTTATGTACTTTGTTAATTAAAGGAATTCAGTTCATTCATAAGCCTGTATTTAACCATAAAAATAATGATTTAGATCAGTGGTCTTTAATTAAACTTTAATAAGGTCCAGTTACAGAAAATTTCCTCAAGCAAAGGTCCAGAACATCATAACGTCTAACTTGCCTCATGATTCAGTGCCATGTACTGTTTACTGATGTAGCCTAGCAGCTACATCAACATCTTATACAGTCAACAACTGAATATCAAATCAAATAAAGTACAATTCAGTCCAATTTCAACAACATTTATCAGCAGTTTTCTCTTTTAAGATCACAGCATGTGAAATAACTTCCCTCTGACTCACTTTCTTCTCTGACTGCTGTGTCTTGCCTCGGCCCTCCCCTGTGTGTGCCACTCACTCAGTCTCACTGCTCATCATAATGCACAGATCTGATTGGCCGAGTAGTGTCACATGTTATACAACACATGTGATTGGCCTGTGAGTCTCCTGGGCCGCTAAAGCCACCGTAAATACTAGAATAGTAACACCGATTAGAACAGGTCCACCCCATCGAAATTAAAGAATTCTCCGTAGTTTATCAGTTGTAAGTCCAAACCTGCATAGAACAGCGTTTGGGTCCAGACTTGCGGTCCATCTATTAGATCATTTAGAACAGCTGATTTCATGATTTCATTGTTATTATGGTTCTTTGTGTCCCTTTTATAATTGTTTGTGTCCCAAAATAGGATTCATCAGCTCACTGGTACACTTGGTAAAACTTTCAAAGTAAATGTGGTCTCAGAAACCAGCAGCCCTAATGAACAACTACTTCTTCTGTTTTCAAATAACAACAAGAAAACTCCCTTGGTCAGCTTAGTCGCTAAGAGTCCTCTCCTATAACCCTTGATGAAATTGGAGAAGACCGAGCAAAGAATCTGAGAATATAAGGCATTTATACTTGCAGTTCACTGCGTCATTGAACATAAGTTCTGGTTTGTTAAGTCACACTAACATACTTAACACAGAATCAAATGATTTAAAATGTCATACAAGTAAATGGTCACAGCTGATACGGCAGATTTAGTGGCGTACAATATCTGAGATGATGTCCATCGAACTTTCTGAATTGTGCTGTTCTCTGTTCTGTCTGGCCTGATTGGGTTTATTTAGGTCTTGTTTATGTGTCTTGTAATATAGCAGCAATAAGACATGAAACTGGGATTTTAGATGATGCAAAGCAGGGCGAAATCCCTGTAAGAGTCTCGAGTGGCTCACTGCTTTTACAAAACAGAGAAACCATAGTGCCCCTAACACATGATATACTTTGTGTGCGCCTCAGCCTCCTTTTAAAACCGAAACTGATCATTAAGGATTCACAGCTTGTGAAGAGATGATTAAACACATGTTTTCCAGTAACCGCAAATGTTCTGCAGAGAGGGGATAAAGGTTCATTCAGTTTTTGGTCAGTTAAAAATGTCTGTATTTGCGTGTATTGCAGTCTGTATTGTTCTGTATTGCGTTCATGCTTCAAACGAACTGTACCAGAGTTGTTTAAAGAGGGCCGAGGCCGACCTGCTTAGGGCATCTCAGCCTGCTTATGTGGTGCATGCTGGAGTTCAGATGGCAACATTCTCACTTGTGCTAATGAGCTGTAGACTATTAGAAATGAAGGTTCTGTGCTGGTACATTTTTCGTTCATCAAGGTACAAACTGTGTAAATGTTCCCTCAAAGCTCCAGCAGTGGGTTTAAGGTCTGATTGTGAACCTTAAATCAGTTTATCCAGTTGAAAAGTTCATATTTAACCATATTTAATATTATAACCGAATGTTTTAAAACAGAACAGTAGAGTAAAAGCCTGGAGGCGAGGCGGGGTGTGGAGTCAGTACAGCTTAGAACACATCATTTCAGTGGATTATGGTTCAGTTATGTTCCCTGACTAAAGGTACTGAGATGGACCCTTGAGGGGACCACCCCAGTGACAGTTTAGTACCTTTATTTCTGAGAATTGGATTAACAGAACAAGTGCATCAGGGTTATTTAAATCAATTTAAATCAAACTTTCCAAGTCTGAAAGCACCCTAAGACAATTTGGCCTAATGACTTACTCAAGAATTGTGGAGCTGACTGTAAATGAAGTTGTCAGAAGCATCATTTGCAGTTTGGCCAGTGACAAATGTGACAAATTACACAAAAGAGGTGTCTAACCAAATGATTGTCATTGGTACAGTAATAATTTGTGGTGAATTTATTTGTGAATACATATTTTTTATATGTATATATATTCTGTGTCTTTTCTTGCCCCTAGGAGAACCTTCAGCAGCAGGTGTTGATGGGAATGGCCCCCCAGACTGCTACAGGCACTGGCACACCAGCTTCAGTCGCCACACCCCCCACCACCATCCACCCTGTCCGTCAGGCCTCTATGGCCCCGCCCGCTCCGCAGCGTGTGAAGCCTCAGCCCTCCCATCAGCTGTCAGTCAGCTCAGCTGCTAACTCCACCCCTCCCAAGGCCCGCCCCCAGAGCGGAAACCTCCTTCAGTCACCTGAGTCGAGTTTCGGGGCGAGGCCGTTGCCGCGGCAACAGTTGTCCGTCAAGGACAGCCCTGCGCCCGGCCTCCCGCATCAGTCCAGCACAGCTAGTGATAGCCAGCCACAGGGGGGCGCTACTGAGAACGCAGAGAATACGCCGAGTGAGACGCCTGCTAAATCCGCTGCACAAACCAACCAACAGCACCTACTGAAACCAACTAACAAACAGGTATGCGGAAAAGCCCTGATACACAGTGAAGGGTACCACTTTAGAATAAGACCACCCTTAGAAAGGGTTTATGAGTGGTTTAAAATTACTTTATTAATGGTTGATAAATAAGTCACACACACCTTGGAAATCATTACGAAGCTGTTACAGCACATAAATAAGTGGTAAGTGTTATGTAGCCTGTTGTTTTGTCTAATAGTGAATCCACGTTCTTCTATACTGTTAGAGCTCTGATCTTGCTGGTTACTCATCTTACGTAACCTGGCAGTTTTATCAGATATTCATATATCTCATCGAACAGCTCTCGTTTGTCCTTTTTATTAATGTGTTATAACTGCTTCTTAATGATTTATGAGGTTTTAATGACATACTTAATAACCATTAATAAACTCATTTTAAACCATTCATGAAACCTTTATAAAGCCTTATAAAGCCTTATCCCAAGATGGTACCCAGCAAAATTGATTCATCCTCCACAAATATACTTTTTAAACCTTAAAAAGTATATAGGTGGTGTTTTGTTCTTTTGTATGTATTTAAATGTATTTGCACAACTACATGATTTATTACGAAGGTGGTTGCAAAGTGAATGACATTTAAACTCGATTTACATTCAGTATCAACAAATTCAAATCTGCACTGCTGACTTTTCCCCATTTATTCCAGTGTCAGAAAGAAAGCTTTATCCATATCAGGTCATAATAAAATGCATCCTCCTCTACTTATAGATGTGGTGTGGATTGAAAGTTTAGAATTCACAGAATTTCTCTGCTTGTTTCGTTGAGCCATGAGTGAGAAATAGTCCATTCAAATTACAACATATTCTTGTTATTGCTGGCTGTAGCTGTGACTTATTAGAGTTAATGTACCTGAACCTTCCATTCACTAGGACAGACACGCAGTAGCATTTAAGCAACTTTATCATTCATTTGCTCAGTTGGTTATCTGTTTATTTATATGCTTGCAATCAGGGCTCTAAGTCTCCGTCCACACTGAACCCGCCAACCCCTGCGTCTGAGCGGACAGTGGCCTGGGTATCCAACATGCCCCACCTATCTGCAGACATCGAGAGTCTGCGTGTGGACAGAGAGGACCTGAAACTGAAGGAGCACTCTAAAAGCATGGATGAGTCTCGGCTGGACCGGGTGAGTGGCTCTCACTGATTACATGGTACATCTACCATCAGATGTACTGTCTAATGCCTAAAATGTGAATGTGTACAGTTCAGCAAGTAATCAGATTTACACAGATTCCCTTGGCCCAAATTCAGTTAACCATCCAGCCAGACATTTTGGTGTTCAAAGTTTATTTCTTTAGTTTTGGAGCTACATAGTCAATGGAAGCTCATACTCCACCAATTTACTTCATTCTAAATGTACAAAAGTGCCTCACACAGAAACAGTATTAGCCATCTTGAAGGCTGAATTGGGTCCATACTCTTGTCCTGATGATTTAGAAAGGTAGTTTTCCAGAGCAAATTGGTGGGGGTAAGCTTCCATTCTTACTGGGGAGTATAAACTCCCACTGGTATTGCTGGGTATAAGTTTCCGTTACCATTAGTCAGTAAAAATTCCATTATAATGAGAGAGTATTAGCTCATTGGTGGTTATACAGTTTGTGTAAGCTTGTATTATTATTGGCATATATAAATTTCCATTACTACTACTGGGTATAAGCTCCAGTTGTTATTGGTTGGTTATAAGCATCCTTTACCATTACTATGGGTGGGTATGAGCTTCCATTGTTATTGATGGGTACAAGTTTCCAATACCATGTATGTAAGCTTCCATGACCACTGGTGGGTATGAGCTCCCACAGTTATTGGTGGGTAAAAGCTTCCATTATTATTTATGTAAGCTTCTTTAACCAATGGTGGATATAAACTTCCATTGTTATTGGTGGGTATAAGGCTCCATTATATCTGATGGGTGTAAATTCCATTGTAATTAGTGAATATTAGCTTCCATCATCATTGGTGGGTGTAAGCTTCCATTACCATTTATATAAGCTTGCATTATCACTGGTGGGCATAAGCCTCCGTTATCATTGGTGGCTATAAGCTTCCATTAACCTTTATATAAACCTCCATTAACAATGGTGGGTATGAGCTCCCACTGTTATTGGTGGGTATAAGCTTCCATTATTATTTAAATAAGCTTCCATGACCACTGGTGGGTATGAGCTTCCATGACCACTGGTGGGTATGAGCTTCCATGACCACTGGTGGGTATGAGCTTCCATGACCACTGGTGGGTATGAGCTTCCATGACCACTGGTGGGTATGAGCTTCCATGACCACTGGTGGGTATGAGCTTCCATGACCACTGGTGGGTATGAGCTTCCATTACCACTGGTGGGTATGAGCTTCCATGACCACTGGTGGGTATGAGCTTCCATGACCACTGGTGGGTATGAGTTTCCATGACCACTGGTGGGTATGAGCTTCCATGACCACTGGTGGGTATGAGCTTCCATGACCACTGGTGGGTATGAGCTTCCATGACCACTGGTGGGTATAAGCTTCCATGACCAATGGTGGGTATGAGCTTCCATGACCACTGGTGGGTATGAGCTTCCATGACCACTGGTGGGTATAAGCTTCCATGACCACTGGTGGGTATAAGCTTCCATGACCATTTGAAAGAGTAATAAATAAGTTTGTTCTGTCACTGAGGAGTTTTTTTCTCCACTGGCTGAGAAACATTTTCCCACCTGCTAAAGAACTTTCCTTCCTGCTGACCGAGTTTTTCCAAGCCTGTGGAGGATTGTTGATTTGTGTGTTCTCCTGTGTGTAACGTTGTGAAGCAACATTAGTTTGTACAGAGTCTTTCTCAAACACAAACTTACTGTTTTAACTGTGTGTATGCAGGTGCGGGAGTATGAGGAGGAGATCCACTCTCTGAAGGAACGCCTGATGATGTCCCACCGTAAGCTAGAAGAGTACGAGCGGCGGCTGCACTCGCAGGAACAGCAGACCAACAAGATCCTGCTGCAGTACCAGAGCCGGCTGGACGACAGTGAAAGGAGGCTGCGACAGCAGCAGATGGAGAAGGACACACAGATCAAAGACATCATCAGCAGGTCATAATCCCCCTGAAGTCCAGTGTATGTGTGTTTGTGCATATGTGTGATAGTTCATCAGTCTCAGCCATAAACCAGAGAACAGGACCATGTCCTGACGTATTGTTATGTTGGCTTGAGAACTTTTGTTAGTCTAAATCTGTTATGTGCGTCTTGGTCTGGGCTTACTGAAACCATTGATTTCCTGGGCCTACCTGAACACAGTTACTGTAAAATATGAACTTTACTTGATCTATTCTTTTTTTGATTTGTTGCTTTAAGTTGCTGAGTTCAACTTATTCAAACTTGATGTTGAATTTATCTGCCCATCTATCTATAATAGATTCAGCAGAGTTAAATTATTTAGCCATGTTGAAAGTGGAGAAGAATGCAAGGTGGAAAGTACTGACATGTGACATCTAGCAATGCGTATGAGTTTCATATCCTGAGTTCGAAACTCAAGTTGATCTTCGATATCTTATGTTTTTAAAAGTCTTGATTCTTCTGAGCTCTAAACCATAACAACTGGATTTATGTTTCAAATGTTTCAAAACAAAATATTGCAAAGTAGCATGTCTTTTTGCAGAAATGTAATTTTATAGAGCAGTACAACTGAGCTATGAACAGCGCCTCATATCGCTGTTGTCAGAAAACAAAACCCCGTATCTCCAAAGTGGTAACTTTACAGGAGAAGGAAAAAACCTACTTTACGTGTAATGTAAGTCAGTGGAGTCCGACTTTCTTCCAAGTCATTTTGGGTCATTCATTGTGAAATTTCCATACAATGTAAAGGGCAACAGGTATTTTCAAATGATGTCAAACACTGAAAAGCAGTGTTATAAGACCTTATATGGAATGTCTTTTTTTTTCAGCTCCCCAAAACTGAAATATCAGCATCAACATGTGACAAAAGCACAAGTAAAATGGGACTAAGAAGATAAATTCAGTTCTGAACTGAAATCGCTGAACTTTTAGTTATTAGGTTGTTTTTTATTATGTGATTATGTTGTTGCATATTATACACTTGTTTTGTGTGACTCAGTTACTGAATGGTTTTTTTTTGTGATTGTGGTCATATGATGTGAATTGTATGACAGTATTGTGTAACCGATTTTGTGTCTTTGTGTGACTGTGCTGCTTGTGTTGAATGACTGTTGTTTGTGTGATTGTTTTGTTGGGCTGTGTTGTGGTTTTGGGTTGTTGTATGTGGTATGATTTGTTTTGTTTGATTGTGTGGTGTGTTGTGTGATTGGGTTGTTGTATGTGGTATGATTTGTTTTGTTGGATTGTGTGGTGTGTTGTGTGATTGGGTTGTTGTATGTGGTATGATTTGTTTTGTTTGATTGTGTGGTGTGTTGTGTGATTGGGTTGTTGTATGTGGTATGATTTGTTGGATTGTGTGGTGTGTTGTGTGATTGGGTTGTTGTATGTGGTATGATTTGTTTTGTTGGATTGTGTGGTGTTGTGTGATTGGGTTGTTGTATGTGGTATGATTTGTTGGATTGTGTGGTGTGTTGTGTGATTGGGTTGTTGTATGTGGTATGATTTGTTTTGTTGGATTGTGTGGTGTTGTGTGATTGGGTTGTTGTATGTGGTATGATTTGTTTTGTTGGATTGTGTGGTGTTGTGTGATTGGGTTGTTGTATGTGGTATGATTTGTTTTGTTTGATTGTGTGGTGTGTTGTGTGATTGGGTTGTTGTATGTGGTATGATTTGTTTTGTTGGATTGTGTGGTGTTGTGTGATTGGGTTGTTGTATGTGGTATGATTTGTTTTGTTGGATTGTGTGGTGTTGTGTGATTGGGTTGTTGTATGTGGTATGATTTGTTTTGTTGGATTGTGTGGTGTTGTGTGATTGGGTTGTTGTATGTGGTATGATTTGTTTTGTTGGATTGTGTGGTGTTGTGTGATTGGGTGCTTATGTTTTGTGTAATTGTTTTCTGTGATTTTGCTGTGGTTTTGGGTTGTGGTATGTTACGTAATTGGGTTGTTGTGTTTGCATAATTGTTTTGTGTGTTTGTGCTGTTGTGTTTTTTGTAATTGTTTGGTGTGATTGTGTTGTGTGTTTGTGCTATGGTGTGTTGTGTGACTGGGTTCTTGCATGTTGTCATGTTTTGTGTGATTGTGTTGTCTGGTTGTGGTACTGTGTGATTAAGGTCTGGTGTGTTGTGCGTGATCCTGTTTTCTGTGACTGGTTTTACGTGCACGGTTGTGTGATTGATGTGTGTTCTGCATGATTGTGCTGTTGTATGACTGTGGTGTTGTGTGTGAATGGCGTGTTGTGTGTGTATGTGTTACTGTTGTATGGCTGCGTGATTGCATGGTGTTGTGCTGCAGGCTGATGGCGGTGGAGGATGAGTTGTGTGACTTTGGTGTATGATTGTGTTGCGTGATTGGGTTGTGTTGTGTGTCATTGCGTCGTTGTGTTGTTGTGTGATTGTGTTGTTGTGTGTTGTGTTGCAGGCTGATGGCGGTGGAGGATGAGTTGAGAGGGAGTGGTATTCCCGACCTCAAATCCCGAATATTTACAGGAGAGGTCGGTCTCTTTCATACATACGAACCCACAGAGCTGACCACTGACCACTGGCTGTACACACTTAAAAATAACTATGTTTCCATGCACACACCAGCCTGAACGTCCCTGAAGTACAAAGTATGGTTTCATATGGCATTTCAATTGATGCGGTATGCGGATTATTGCTTCCATGAGTTAAATATGAAAGCACTCTTGTTATTAGATATTAGTGGGAAGTAACTGTGTCAGCTTCTATTAAGGTCCACAGATACAAATTGGCTGTATTTACAATCCAGCAAACATCACACCGAAGGAAAAAAGGGGGAGAGCAGCTAAAGAGCAGCATACTGAATAACAGAGGGAGAGAAAACAAGGGCCTTCGCGCTCAGAGAGCAACAGACAATGAAACCATAGCCCTATAAACAGTACAGCTAAACAATAATAGACCTCTGTGTACTGATATAGCAACATAGAGGGTTCTAGCTGTGAAGAATAGTGGGTAGTGTAGTGGGTAACACCTCTGCTTTCTACGCTGGAGACTGAGGTTCAGTCAATGCCTGGGTATGCACCCTACACTATACTAATAAAAGTTCTTGGGCAAGAGGCCTATCACTACCTTTGCCTACCTAGGTAAAAAGATCAAGCTGTAAGTTGCTCTGGATAAGAGCATCTGCTAAATGCTGTAAATGTAAATGGGAAGAACTTTTTCGAGGGATACCACTGTGGACAGGTCTGAATGAATCTAGGTGGTAATACAGTAGTACTAGTAGTGCAAAAGGCTCAAGTTCCAAGGATGATTTTGTTTTTATACAGAACAATTTTATTTGTTAAGTCTCATGTGGGACTTCAGCAGTGGAAAGACTGATGATTGGAAATTACTTCAAGAGAAAACTGACATTTGTTTGACAATTGGCTGCTGTTATGCGGCTACCAAGAGGATTTGGAAGATTGCTTCAACTCTTTAAGTCGTTTGCAGTGCAGCAAAGCCGAGATGAAATCAATTTTGAAGATGGTGCAAACACTGCTTTGGGGATGGCACAGGATGAAGTACCTTGTTTTCATGATGTTACAATTAAAATAGTTTACTGTCTTAACCAGTAAACAGAAGAGACATGAGACATCATCTGTATTAGATTTCAACCAATCAGAAAATTATTTCCATGGCTACATGACAGCTCAGAGAGTAAGAGCAGTGAAAATGTGCATTGTTCAAAAGTTTCGCAATGTTTGCAGAGTTTTTGCTAGTTTTATTTATCTTGACTGTTTTATTATACCTGTAGGATATACAAAAGTCTTGATGGTTATAAAATGGTGTGAAATGTGCTGGGAAAGGTACCACCATAGTAATTCCTGCTGAACAACATTTACTATTCATATGCTAGAAGTGTTTACTTCTAGTCTGAATGTCACTATACTACAATGTAAACTGTGGGGATATTGATGTGCATGTAAACATAGCCAGTTTTAAATGTGTTATTTATCAAAGTTTATGAATTTGGATGTTCCTTTCCATCTTAACATCATACCGTGATTAGTTTGACCACATTGTGTCACTTAGCAGAGACACTCAGTGTTTTAACATTTCCATCTCACAATATACAACCACTGTGTGTGTGTGTAAGAAGGTTTGAATGCAGCCATTTTTATGAGTGGTGTTTGCCTTTTCTCTGTGCTTCTGTTGTGCTAAAGGCAACTACAGAGGTAAATTTGCCAGAGTAAACACGGCATGCAGTTAGGCGACTTTAGGCCGGATACGGTAACAGCTTGGTGCTACATTAATCCAAAGCGCCAAGATGAGTCTCTGAAAAAATACAGTGCTGCAGATCAGTTTTAGAGTGCATAATTCTGTATGATGTAGTAATGCTGGATGATAAAGGAAGTAGGAAACAAGGCCGTCTTTCCCATGTAGAGAACACACACCAAATGATTTAAGGAAAGGGACACAAGACCATACTCCCCACCCACAGAGCATCAAATTGAACAATATAGGGAGAGGAAAATAAAGACATCTCTCTGGCCCATAGAGCATCATACTGAGTGATAGAACTTGAGGGAAACAGGACCACCATTCCTTCATACCCAGAGAGCAACACTCTAACTAACAAGGGGGAAAGTCATCCTTCCCATCAAGACAGCATCACAAAGAGAAGGAGAGAGACACAAGACTGTTCGTACCATATAGAGCAGCACACTAAACGATAGAGAGAGGAAAACAAGGCCATACTTCCCACCAAGAAAGCGTCATACAGAAAGAGGGAAAGGAGAGCATTAAACTCAGTGGTTGGGTTAGAAGGAAACAAGGTGATTCGTCCCACTCAAAAAGTATCACACTGAACAAAAGAGGGCAAGAGAACAAGGATATTCTTGCTATCCAAAAGGCATCTCAGTGAATGACAGAGGCAGAGTGAAACCAGGCCATCCTTCCCACTTGTTCATCACACCGAACAGCAGAGAAGGAGGTCATCCTGCCCACAATGAGAGAGTCATTTATGGGAAACAACACCATTCTTACCATCTACAGAGCATCAAACTGAGCAAAAGAGAGAGGTCATCCTTCTCACCAAAAGAGCATCACCCTGAAAAGTCAAGGTAGAGGAAAACAAGACCATCCTTCCTACCTTCCAACCTACCTCACACTGAATAGTAGAGGGAGAGGTCGTCCTTCCTACCAAGAGAGTATCACACTGAACAGTCAGGGAAAGGGTAAAAAAAGCCCATCCATATTATCTGTAGAGAAGCACTCTGAACAACAAAGGGAGAGGGAAACAAAGCCAATCTACCCAGCAAGCATCACACTAAATGATAGAGGGAGAAGTCATCCTTCCAACCAAGAGATCACCACACTGAACAACTGAGGGAAACAAGCCTGTCATTCACACTCGGAGAGTATCACACTGAATGGTGGAGGGAAAGGAAACCTCCCAGGGAGCATCAAACTCACTGATCGAGTTAGAAGGAAACAAGATGATTCCTTCCACTCATTAAGCATCACACTGAACAATAGAGAGCAAGGGCATCCTTGCCATCCAGAGGGCTTCTCACAAACTGACAGACGGAGTGTGATACCAGACCATCTTTCCCACCTGTTCATCACTGACCAGCAGAGAGAGAGGTCATCCTGCCCAGCAAGAGAAAATAAACATGAACTTATGAGGGATAAAAAAAAAACATTCTTTCCATCTAGAGAGCATTACACTAAATAATTGAGGTAGAGGGAAACAAGACCATCCTTCTTACCGTCCCACCTACCTCACACTGAATGGTAGAGGGAGGGGTCATCTTTCCAGCCAAGAGAGTATTACACTGAACAGTCAGGGAAAGGGAAAAACAAGACCATCCACACAATCTATAGAGTATCCCTCTGAACAATAAAGGGAGAGGGAAGCAAAGTTATCCTTCTCACCAAGAGATCATTACACTGAACAATTGAGGGAACAAGTGCATCAATCCCACTCAGAAAGTATCACACTGAACAATCAAGTTTGAGGAAACAAAACGATTCCTCTCATTCAGGAATCATCACACCCAACATTTTAGGGAAAGGAACAAGGACACCCAGAGGACATCACACAAAATGACAGAGGGAGTAAAACCAGGCCATCCTTACCATCTGTTCATCACACTGAACAGTAGAGATGAAGGTCATCCTGCCCATCAAGAGAGAATCATTATGAACCTGTGAGAGAAACAAAGTCATTTTTACCATCTAGAGAGCATCGCACTGAAGGACAGAGAGAGAGGTCATCCTTCCCACTCAGAGAGTATCACACTAAACAGAGAGAAACAAGACCATCCTTCCTACTTTACAAGCTACAAGCTAGATAAAGGAAGAAGTCATCCTTCCAGCCAAGTGATTCCTCCCATCACACTGAACAATAGAGGGCAAGGTAACAAGGACATCCCTGCCATCCAGAGGGCATCACACAAAATGACAGAGAACCTTCCCATCCTTTCCAAAGGCCATCCTTTCCACCTGTTCATCACACCGAACATTAGAGAGAAATCCTCCTGCCCACGAAGGGAAAATCATTATAAACAATTGAGGAAAACAAAACCATTCTTACCATCACACTTAACAGTCGAAGGAGAGGGAAACAAGACTATCCTTCCTACCTGCCAAGCTACCTCACACTGAATGATAGAGGGAGATGCCATCCTTTTAGCCAAGATATTGATCACACTCAAAAGTCAGGGAAAAGGAAAAATAAGACCATCCATATCAGCTATTGAGTAGCACACTGAACAATAAAGGGAGAGGGAAACAAAGCTGTCCTTCCTACCCAGACAGCATCACTGTAAATGATAGAGGAAGAAGTCATCATTCCCACTCAGAGAGTATCACACTGAATGGCAGAGTGAGAGGTAAAGTTAATCTTTCTGACTAAGACAGCATTACACCGAACAATGGGATGATAGGGTAACACAACTCTACAAACAATACTTACAATACAATATATATATATATATATATATATATATATATATATATATATATATATATATATATATATATATATATATATATATATATATATAATCATATAATCCTGTATAGTGGTACTGCTATATAGAGTATTTCAGCTTTGTAAAAGGGTACAGCTCTATAACAGAAGCAAACCTCTATATGCATGTGCTTTATATATTTATATAAGCTTTATATAAGGTTACAGTTCCAAGTCGGGTCCTAGTTTGTATAAGCACATAGACCTTTATAGGGGAATAGATTTGTAGAGGGACACCACTGTGTAAAGGGGCTTAGCTTTCTTTAAGGCCGTACATTTGAATAGGTTTATGTTTAAAGGTGTTTCCTTTAACAAAGGGTATGGCAAGCGGGGTTGAGAAGGTGGCTGGATCAGGTTTTGCAGGCCGAAGCCCCAACAGTAAGGTCTTGTGAGCTGTTGGACAGGTCATATGTATCGAGAATATGTTGGAGCAAGTTGTTAGTCCTGTTTGGTCTCAGGTAGAGGATATATGAGGTGTATACATGGTTTGCTGTAGAGGATGAGCCAAAAGTATCGAAGTGTTCTTTGGTACAGCTGGACTACGGTACCTTCTGGGCCCCCCTCTGCTTTAAATTCCACCTGTCTTCTCCACCTCTGCTCTCTCTCACCTCAGTTCCTCTTTATACCCTCTGCTTTTCACTCTGTCTTTCTCTGTCTTTCTCCTCTGTTTTCTGACTATTTTTCTCTCTGCTTTATAACTTTTTTTTTTGTCTTTTTTATTCTTCCCAACCCCTCCTAACCCTGTACTACTCTCTTTGTCCCTTTGGCTTTGTTTTTCACCCTATGTTGCACCCTATGCACCTGTTGCACTGCTTTTCACCTCTTCACTCCTCTTTTGTATCTCATTCCTTCTCCTTCTTTCTTCTTACTCTGCTCTCCTCAAATGTCTCCTCTCCCTTATCTCTTCTGTGTTCTCTTATCTTACTGCCTCTACTCCTCTTCTCTACCCCTTTTTCCCTTTCGCTCATTCGCTTTTCTTTATCTCCTCTCCTTCTTATCTCTTCACTGCTCTGCTCTGCTCTCCTCTCCTCTCCTCCCCTATCCCTCTTCTGCCCCTCTCTGTTAGGATGATCCATATTCTTCTATGGGTTCGATCGATCCATCCTTGGTTGCAAGAGAGGGGGTTTTGGCGCTAAACCCCGCCCCGTCTCTCTCCTCTCTGGGTCCATCCAGTTCCCCATGGAATGGAGCACTGCCACCCCTGCCCCCTTTCCCCCCACTACCCCCGCTGCCCCCCCGGCTCCACATCAGCCAGAACGGCGACCTCCGCTCCACCGCTGGCATTCCCAACATAGCCATCCCACCAACAGAGGGGCCGGCCGCAGGCTGGGGTGCAGAGGGAGGGAGGGGTGTCTAGTCATGTGACTTTATTGACATTACTGTCAACATAAACACGCTTTATTTATAACATGGATATAACTGATCCACGCATCTCAGCATACTGTCACCATTGTAAGAAAACCTTCCCCAAAATCCTAACATTAGAAGAAGGGGAAAAATCTTAACTTTACATCTGTTTATAAAAAATCCTGATTGTTTGCTTTTCAAGATTTCGGTCTGTCCATTTATAATGAAATAATGAGGTATTCTTGTAAAAGTGGCAATATGTTTTATGGCTTACCTACAGGCTCAGCCTAACAGCCATGTGTCTGTTTCCTCCTTTATCTGTTCAGTTAAGAAATAGTTCAGACAAAATTCCTAATATACCTAACACTAAGTGGAAGCTAGCAAGTCCAGGAAAGCTAGCACTTCAGCAACTGTAGCTGAACTTGACTTTAAAGGAGCTTTCCCAAGAAGGATAGCCAACAGAGCACACTTGTAGACAAAAGGCTGTTTTAGAAATGTTGAGGCTCATAACTTTTTAAATGTCTTGATGTTTTACTGTGCATTTAAGTTTTCGCTCCACTGGTCCAGTAATGACCAGATATTTGAACGGTTAGTCCCCTGGCACTAAAGCTCCTAAGCTGGAGAAAAATGACTTGATTTTTGTTATACAAGGTGAAGCACATGCCAGAAGAGACTTTGGGATGTTGTAAGGGGTTCCAGAAACACATTTTTCATTACAACTGAATGAACTGTAAAGTTAACTTCTCCATCCCTGGCTATTAACTGGATGTTCTCACTGGTTCTAGAGAGGTTTTATTGCATTTTCAAGAGAGCTATGTTATCGGTTTTATTTATCGAGTGTTTTCTGTGTGTGTCTGCTCATTACACTCTCATGCCATTTGCTATCATGAAGTCTAGCTGATCACCATGAGCGCTTTTCCACTGCACGTTCAAAAACAAGAACTGAATGAAATAGGAACCAACAAAACTTATGGTTTTAAGTCTAGTTCGTTTTCCACCTACCTTAGAGACTGGCAAGTGGGATGTGTTGTTATAATAGTGATTAGCGCTGTAATTGTCTGTTTGGTCATTTTAGTCATACAAATTTAAAGTGTTTAATATGGCTAATTGTCTATCTTGCTCACTAGTAATCTTAGCTGAACACTCGCAGAGATGACTGCAATTAGACAGCATCGTGTGTAGAATAAGAGATTGCTTACATTTCTTTATTGAGTGTGAAAATAAGAGCAAAAACACTTGTTCTCTTGAGGCTAGCATAAATGCTATTTGTGTTAGCATTACACTTGCATCTCCTTAGTGAACTCTTTACAAAGTAATAATTCTAAAACTAGAATAGCGCAATAGTGATTGCACAGTTTCTAAGGTGTTATGGTATTTTATATTGTTGCTAGGGTGTTGCTAGGTAGTTGCTGTGGAATTCCAGGTGTTGCTAGGTGGCTGCTGTAGTATTCCAGGTGGTGGCCAGAGTGTTACTAGGTGGTTGCAATGGTATCCCAGGTGGTTGATATGGTGTTGCTAAGAATTTGGTATGGTATCCTGAGGTTGCTTGCTAGCCGGTTGCCATGGTATCCCAGGTGGTAGCTTAGGGGTTGCTAGGTGGCTACTGTAGTATCCCAGGCAATTCCTAAGGTTTTCCATGCATTTGCTAAATTGTTACTAAGCAGTTGCACTGGTGTTTGAGGCATTCATTAAGTCATTCATAGGGAGTTGCCACGTGGTAGATACATGTTGTTGAAAATGAATGGGAGTCTAAGAGAGGAATAAGGGATGAAAAAGTGATACATAGAAGAGTGCAGGTCAGTATGGCTGTGGTTTAGAGCTTGAGGAACCTGTCCGGAGTGAGTACATGCAGTTTGTTGCTCAGGTACCTGAGATATTACATGCGAAACTGAGTATTTCGGTCAGGAGATGGACATACAATTTTTACCCAATTCATAGCTGAGGGGAAAAAATTGGAATTTAACAAAGATTTATGAAAATTGTAAATTGGATCAAAAAGCTGTGTACAAGCACAGAACTCCCGATCAGACCGAACATTTAGAAGTTAGAACGGTGTTGAAAACTGTAGGATGAGTTGACGGCCTAGTTGGTGAGGTAACAGTGTCTAGTGACTTTATCTTCACCTGGAACAGTAAAGAATTTGATAAATAGTTGTTGTTTTCAGCAGCGTTTCCAAAGACAAAGGAGAATCATAAGCTTGTGTTGGTAACAGTCCTGAACAGGAACTAAACAGTAGTTCCAGCTTTCTGATGCCAAAGGTTCCATAATGTTATGCAGTGGAAAAACAGCCAAGTTAATTGCTAATTAAGACATTTTGTCTGACTGTCAATCAATGGCTTTTAGTGGATTGTGATTGGACACCAAGTCACCTGCTGCCTCCTGCACTCTCTCTCTTTCTCTGTCTCTCTCTGTCTATCTCTCCCCCAGCCAATCTATGGTGGTCACACCGGAACATGATTGACCACAGCAGCATGAAAGGACACATCCAGCGTCAGTCCAGGAACCTCTCTTGTGTCTGATTGGCTGAGAGAGGAGAGAGAGAGGAAGAGCCTGAGAAAAGCATCGCTCTGACGCATCACACCCCTATTAAACAAAAGAAAGCACACACAGAAAGAAAACACATGCCATTCTGTGTCTCTCTCTTCCTTTCTCTCCTGCTCTTTTTCTCTCCCTCTCCAATATTGAGCCAAAACAAATGACAATCAGCTCTTTTCTATGTTAGTGGAATAACGAATTAGCCACCGGGTGCAGTTTTACAGCCGCCGTTCTTGTACTGAGACTGACTCCGGCCTTCGACTTGCAATCTTTATTAACGAACGAAATCCACAGAGAGAGAGAGGGACTCCTCATTCATTCATCCTTCTCTTCCCTCTCCCCTCGTCCACTCTCTATCTCTCTCTCTCTCTCTCTCTCTCTCAGCAGGAGCACTCGTTGTTCTCAGCATGACGGTTGTAGAGAGGCTGCGTGTTGGTCTCTTGTCTGTCTGTGTGCGCGGTTATGGTCTCTATTACTGACTACATAACCCACAAGCCTCCTCTTCCTAATAATGACTCAATAACACTTGGGGGTTTTTTTTTCGGTTTCTTTTTGGGGGGTTTCTTTTCTTATATCAAGCCTTTTCAAACTTTTTAAGGAGGCGCGGTCTTTTCTGAGCCAATCAGATGTTGCCATACTGCTCAGAAGCCCCTCCCCTTGCCGCCAGGTGGGCGGAGCCTCTTCTCTGTGCCTAAAGAGCTCTATACAAAAACAGGGGAAAAACAAAGAAAAACAAACAAAAAAAAAAGGAACTTTACACTAACAGGAGCACACAGGACACTCTTTTTATTTCACGCTCTGGAGTTTGTTTACCTGTAAAGGAGCGAAGAGTACATGATGTTTCGTCTCTGACTGGACTTGCTGCTTTTTGAGGACTTTTAAAAGGATCCGCATCCCCTCATCTCATCGACGGGACACCGAAACCAAGCGAAAGAGCGAAGAATCAGCACGTGTGAATGGTTGTGTGAGAGTACGTGTGCATCAGAAGGGATGTGTTCATAGAAAAGACAACCTACTTGGTTTGCTTCAGTGAGTGCGTTCGTAGCTCTTGGCGTTCGTCCGCTCTAAAATTGATGGGATGTGCTCTGCGTACAGGTGATTCTGTGCATCAATACGACATTACGAATGGATTCGTTTCGTTTTTTTTTCCTTTGTGAGCGTGTGCATGCATGTGTCTGTACGTGTGTGTGTGTGTGTGTGTGTGTGTGAGAGAGAGAGAGAGAGAGCCACTGAACAGGACTGCGATCACATAGGGGACACCAAGATCAGCTAACGGCAGGGACTCGCTTCGAGAGGAAACAGCAATTGGAGAGATAAACCTTACGGTCTAGTATTTAAAGCTCTAGCTGTAGTATTTGTAACCCTAGGACTATAGCCCATCTACTCAATGTTAAAACTCTATTTAAGCACAAAATATACCCATTACCAATGTACTGTATCGTGGCAATGTACTATAATGCTCCCCTGGGTGTGGAGATACATGCACACCTTCACATACAGATCGAAGAAGAGAACAGTAGCAGCATCAATCTAGCAGTTCCATACCTCATTCGGTCCTACTGTTACCTTCTTTTCCTTCAGGCAAACCCCCACGCAGACGCACCTGCCGCACACGCAGACGTTTCTGTTCGCTTCTCCTTGCCGTTAGATCGGGATCCTTTCCCGAGATCGGTAGCTGATTTTTAGCCGCGAGCCTCTGTCGGGATTTTAATGTAAATAGAGCCTGAGGACTTTGGATCAGAGACCTTGTTGATTTATACAGTTTTATTCATTTTACCAAGTCCTATTGTTTTTATGATTCTTCCTTGATGTTCGATAGATGATTACACATATACACACCATTAGTTGGTTTTTTGCTGGTAGGTTTTTAGTCGGTTGCCTTTTTATTTATTTATTTATTTATTTATTTTTGAATCCTTTATTTTGTTGTGGTTGAAAGTATTGATGCTTATTTCCTCTGCACTTCAGATACTATTTATGGAAGGAAAAAAAAAAAAAAAAAAAAACCTAAACAAATCGTTCCCCGTGCCTATATGTTTCAGTTCTGGGTTGCATAGATTCTCTTGTTTGCTCGGTGAGCTCAGGCAATTTCGAATGAAGAGCTACATGAATGAACCAATAATAACAAAGGCTGCGTCTCAAATCAAACCCACCTTCTACGTGTAGTAAACGAAGAGGGGATTCAGACATTTTTACGAGTTTAGTTTCGTAGAAATGATCGTAGTCCCCTCTAAAACAGTGGGGGGGGTGAACGTGTCTTAAATCGAGCGAATCCCAGAATGCACTGCTAATCGCCCCAGTTGACCCTGCATACATTCATTTCATCTAATTCCAAGGTGGTGACTGGATCACCATCCATTCCAAAATTCACAGGAAAACACACTCACTGGCCACTTGATTAGGAACCCCAGTGCTGGGTGACACTGGGTAGAACTCTTTACCCTCAGAACAGTCTGAATTCTTTGTGGCATGGATTCACCAAAGTGCTGGAAACATTCCTTCAACATTGTCAACATTCTGATCCATGTTGACATGACTGCCAACATCTACCACACACCAAAGGTGCTCTCTTGGGTACGGATCTGACCAAGGAGGCCATTGAAGTACAATGAACTTGGAACCAGTTTGAGACCACCTGCACTACCATCTTAGGAGATGGTAAATTGTGGGATGGTCAGCAAAAATAGGTTAAGATGGGCTGTGGCATTCGAATTATAGGTATTAGGGGGTCCACTGTGTGCCAAAGAAACATTCCTTACACTATGACACCACCATCACCAGCTTCAGCAAGGCAGGTTGGATCCATGGATTCATGCTGTTTACACCAAATTCTGTCATCAGGACGTCACAGCAGAAATGGAGATTCAGTACTGGAGACAGTTTTATATTCCCCACCATCCCCCCTGATTCCTGTTCCTGGCTGACAATGGAACCCAACATGGTCTTCTGCTGTTGAAGCCCATCCACCTCAAGGTCTGACATTCACCCAGAGGATGCTTTCAACTGGGACAAGCCTTGCCATTCCCCTGTGACCTCTATCATCAACAAGATGGCCACACTGCTGCTTACTGGATGTGTTGCTTGCATCATTCGGTGTAAACTTGAGAGACCATGGAATTCATGGAAGTTCAGTAGTTTCTGAAATATTTCAAATCATCTGGCACCAACAACCGTACCAGTCAAAGTTAGTAGGATGATATTTTCCCCATTCTGATGTTTGATGTGAACTAACCAACTCTCTTGATCCGCATCTTCCACATGATTGGCTGAATGCATAACTGCATAAGTGAGTGTCCGAGCGGGTGGACCTAATACAGCTGCCAGTGAGTGTATATAAAAATCGTATATAAAGTTATTGGTATCCAAATCACTGCTTAATTAGAATGTAAACATATTTTATTCTAAGTACTTCTGAAACATTTCTATTGGTCCATTTAGAAATTTTAACAGTGTAAAGGACTTTTTTGGAGATGAAAGTCCACTATAAATTTCAATGTCTTTAAATGCTGTCAGCCATTTCTTAGCCTGCTAGCCAGTTAGCAGGTAGCTTATTGCTGCCTTATCAAAGTCGAGTGCTTGGATCATTGACATCACAGGTTTCCTGAAAGTGTCCAAAAGGTACTTACATGAAGTCATTTTTAGCTCCCTAAATACTCCTTCACTACATAGGGATCGATTTGAGACACAGCCGATTTCTCTGTAAAGAGAAGCAGAACCTTCTGATATTCTACAGCCACCTTTTTGTGTATAAAAGTTCCTCCTAAGAAAGATAGTGGTAGTGAACCGTTTCTCCCATTGTGTAGCGCTATATTTATTCTTTACAGTCATGAAAGGTTGTATCTAATCTTAAAGAATGAAACGTCCCCAGCGCGGGAATCCTACCCTTAAACTTAGCCATAGCCATGGACAAGCCATACACACCCTGTCCTTCTTACGGGCTTTAGGAGCGTAGGAATGTACATATTTATACAGAACCACAGAAATGCTTATGAACCGAGGGAAAGACTCAGTGTTTAAAAATGTGGGACACCTCAGCGTATGGAGACATGTTGTGAATGTTAATATTGTTAAGAAGACAATTATTATATTCAAATATGATTATTATTGTAATTATCATTGCTTTCATTTTATTGATATGATTGATAAATGATCAGCAATTTCTTTCCTTTTGTGAATATGAGTTTACATTATTCCAGAAGTTTAAATAATTGGACAAATTAATAAATAGATATATGCTAATGTAAAATGCCTTTTTTTTTTTTGCTGTATTAATTTTCAAGATTGCGCATGCACACACACACACACACACACACACACACACACACACACACACACACACACACACACACACACCCCTGCTGAAAGAGCTTAAAGTTGCACTATGTAAATCTTTGGGGATTCGGATCTCTGGTGGGAAGGTGTAATTGCATGCATTGTGAATAAGGCATTTTGTTATGTGGGCTGTGGGACTCCCCGAGCAGATGAATCCGATGATTGCGAGTGCGTTGAAAGAGAATTCAAAGTGAACTCAGTTAAAACTTGAAGGACGTGTCTTCTCAGGATGCGAGTGAGTTACCTATTAAATGTCATATCTTCATCAGCACAAAGCTGATTTCACATTTGAGATCTAAACAGTGAGCCAGGCCTTCTTATTGAGGCTGTGCATTTGAGTAAATACATAAAGGCCGAAGACGGTCTGAAACAACCCATCCGACGCCTCTGACTTATAAATCCATATTTCAGGCTTTACGCGCCGGCGGTGACACGCCGTTATTTCAGCATGTTCTTTTTCGCCTAAGCTACTTTCATACAGTACAATCTTCAAATATTGCAGCTCAAAGCCTGAAACTTTCATTATCTTTACTCCTAAAATACACTAAAATCCATTAAAAGAAGTTTCAAAAGCAAAGCAATGAAGTCAGCCTTGTAAAGCAGATTGCTGTGCTTTAAAGGTAAAGCATGCCTGTGTGTGTCAGACAAAGGCATGAAAGGCTCCTGGCACATCCTTTAGTTCAGTAGTCTACGGTCTCCTCTCTCCTCTAGTGAAACGGTTTGGAAATCATGAGGAAACTAGTCATTAGTTGTGATATTTTTGACAAATCATGTTTCATGAAGAAGCATTTAAACTGTGCCATCGCTAAACTCCAGAATTTGCAAATAAGGTTGCAAATCTTGATTGGCAGTAACATTTTTACAATGACACTTTTTGCTGTTTGAAGTCGAGAAAATGTTTTTTTTTTTCCCGTCAAACTTCATCGATCACTTTAAACT
Source organism: Pygocentrus nattereri (assembly GCF_015220715.1). Classification (NCBI taxonomy): domain Eukaryota; kingdom Metazoa; phylum Chordata; class Actinopteri; order Characiformes; family Serrasalmidae; genus Pygocentrus; species Pygocentrus nattereri. The sequence continues at coordinate 8,992,130 of NC_051221.1, forward strand.
GTACGAACTGTTAGCTAACGTCAATGATGCCACATTTCACTGTTGATTTAGCAAGTTAACATTACTGTGGAAGAAGTTAATGACAGGAGAATCAAGCGTTTCCAAACTGATTTGCTGTAAATGATGATTTGCTTCAACTCTTCAGGAAGGTGTTGCAGTGATCTTATTTCTGATTATCTCATAGAAATAAAAACGGAACTGGCCAAATGATGAGCGGCTCTGGAACACTCTGGTGGGCCACACTGATTGGTTAGTGTAGTGGTTAACACCTTTGCCTTCTACGCTGTAGACTGGGGTTCAATCCCCGACCAGGGCAAGCACCCTACACTATACCAATAAGGGTCCTTGGGCGAGACTCCTAACACCACCTTCGCCTACCTGTGTAAAATGATGAAATTGTAAGTCGCTCTGGATAAGAGCTTCAGCAAAATGTAAATCCTCACGGGTCAATTTTAGGCAGCTCTGCTCTAGACGGTCCTGCAGAAACCAGTTTATTGAAGTGAAATGTACTCTGAAATGTCCGAAAGCGAAAAAAAAACAACAATCTGAAACAGTTTTTTTTTCCCAATCAGTTAATTTATTAAACCACAAACTGGTAATTCAGAATAATAAAAATCTTGTACTTGATCATTGATGGTCACACAACACTGTGTGGTCCTCTTTGTTCATGGACTAAAGAGCTTGAACATACTGATATCTGACAACGAAATTCAGACGGTATAGATGGAATACGATCAGATACGCAGCATGGACTGATTATCAGTAACACTAAAAGAACTTCAGTGTCGTGATGAAGAGCAACTGAAACCAGATGAATGGCAAGAAAAATCCTTCAAACCCATTAAATATCAGACACACAACAAAGCACACATTTTCTTCAAAATCATTTACGATAATATTGGACAACATAATGAGTTGTTCTAATGCATTGGCATTTGGGTCTGGCCTGCTTTTCCACACAAATAAAGCCTAATCCTTTTCTAAAATAGATGCCCAAACAGGGCACTGCCACTGGCAGCGCAGTTCATTCGAAGATTAGGGCCAATCTGCGCTGGGAAATGCACGCATCATTATGTGAATATGGCAATTTGGATATGCAAATTCCTGCTGATGTCAAATATGAACATGCAGAAAAGACCATGAGATGACGTCATTCAAAGCTAAGAGTTTTCCAGACACAAATCAGGATAGAGGCAGTTTAAATAGACTTATGTGGCAAAGCCTAATCTGTACTCTGGAAACGCAATTTTACATGCCCAAAAGTATCTAGACAGCCCTTCTAAAGCATGAATTCAGCGACTTCAAGGTGAACCCACTGCTGACACCAGTGTTCAACCGCACAGACGGCTTGTAAGCACTGACCAATAAAATTTAAGCTACGGAGCAGCTGCACATGATTCTAAAGTCACTATGCCCAATGCTATGCATCAGCTAGAGGGGTATTAAGACCCCCCAGCACAGGGCTGTAGAGCAGTGAAGCTGTTGTTGGAGTGATGGAGCTCCTCGCAGTACCTTTGGGATGAGTTGGAGATCCAGAACTGATCATCCAACATTAGTATCTGACCTCACTAATGCTTAATCAAATCCTCATAGCAATGTTCCATCATCTAGAGTAAAGCCTTCCCAGAAGTAGAGGCTGTTACTGCAGCAAAGTAGGAATAAAGACCTCGTTAACACCCTTGATTGCAGAAGAAACGCTAAATAAGCAGGTGTCTACAAACTTTTGGACACATTACATATTTATATAAACTACAGGGCTTTTAAAAATCACAACACTAAAAACCTAATGAATTGAATTTACTTCATAGAAATGTGTACATAACTTCTACTCCAATAAAATGCATCACATTTAGCACAATTTTGTCTTTCAGTTTACTTCGTTTTGGCAGAACTTGATGTTTTATTCATGTACACATTTGAATTCAAGCACTTTTTTTCAGTTTGTTCATCAGCACCTTGTATTCCAGTCCTGTATTTCAGAAAACGCTGCAGCACAGACTGCAATCACAAACACTACAGCTGCATCTGTGGCAAATGAAACTACCCAACTCAACTACACTTCACCTCCGACGACAACTCGACCTGCAGACTCGCATCAGCCTGCGCTTCTACTGCTCTACTTAACAGATACAGACTTTTACACACTACTCTGGAGTATTGATCCCACACAGCGAATGTCTGTATAGTATCCAGTTTAATATGGCTATGGAAGCTCTATGTATGACTTGCATATGTTTTTGCTTGTTATAATTGCTGTTGATCCTATAGATTGGACCTCCTCCCTAACTATGCATAGACTGGGAGCAGCACAGCATCACCGGGGGGTGGTTAGTGCCCTGCCCAACCAAAAACTCCCAGTCAGTCCTGGGAGTTCTGTAAACATGTCAAAGCTATAGAACTGGTAGTTTTTCCTTTAAAGGTTAACTCAAACCTTTATGTAAGCTCAGCTCCTCCATCTCCTCTCAGAACGACATAAATACTAGTTGCATAGAAGTTACTAAAGAATTTGTAGTAATTACTGAATAATGATTCATAAGGTTAATAGCTGAATAATAATAATCAGCAATAACAACAAGTGACTAACAAAGATGTTAAGGGGTTAAATAAAGACATAAAAGAAAACACTCTGGGTAAATTATGTTGCCAAGAGACCAATAAAACAAGCCTCTGCATTTTAATTGCAGTTTTTGTTCATACTAGTCATATTCATACATTATCATGATACCCTGATTCTCCGCACTCCTTTTTGAAAACAGCTTCATTAAAAGTTTCAATTCTGCAACTGAGTCATAAAAATTTGTGGTTTGTGCCATTTTTGCACTTGCTGGCTTAAAATGTCTGTCTGGGGATTATTTAACTAACAACTAGCTAACTGGCATCCGTAGACACCTAAATCTCTTTTGGGTACAAATTCATACCTTAAAATACTAAAATACTCTAAAAACCAATAGGCTGCCCACATTTTGGCGCTACAACTTGAGTGCAATCAAATTAATAGAGAGACTTTCCTTCTCCCAATAAGTTAGTGAAATATTGAGAAAACGTCATAATTAATAAACGTCAATAGTGTTAATTAGGCCGTGCCTACTGCACACTACATAAAATTTACTTAGAGTCTGTGGGTGTAGTAAGTGGAGTGTCCATCGTCTCCTCTTCATCTTCATCACTGAGAAAAAAGAGAGGAAACATCCCCAGAAGGCAACCGATGGTGACGCCGATGGCCTTTCCCTGCAGCACCAGAGCACAGCTAGAGTTACAAGCTTTCTCGTTACAGCCTCTAAAAAACCCAACTAATCCCATGGAAGAATTAAAAGAGTACTTTGACCCAAAAAAGCCTAATTCACACAATTTTCAAACAACCAAAGCCTGTTTGGTGTCCGAACAAGCAACAGGAGCTCATACGCCACCAATTTGCAACACATCATCACACACTTACCTCAAACCGTGTTGAGTAGCCTGAAAAAAGACCTGTTTACGAAGTGACCATGTCTATACCTTAACTACAAAAAAGGACAAATGCATAGGCAAAATGCCAGTGGTGAAGAGCTAGACCTTCAGTCTGAGGCACAAAATGTCATAACGTGGCCAAAAACGAGACCTAAAGATCTTAACTCTAAGACTAGTGCTAATTCTGGTAGCACCCTATTGGATTTCTAGTGTTATGTTGGCACTAAGCTAACAGTGGTAAGCATATTTTGGCCACTCTGGATTAAAGAGATATTCAAAGCTTGTCGAAAACATGGCAGGTTTTATTTAAAGCTTGTTATTTGAAGCTCGAACAAGCAGCTGTTTGTTTTACATTTCCGACAGCTTACTGAAACCTGGCCAGACTACCACTCGTATTCACGATCAGTGACATATCTAGAACTTCCAGAAGGCCTAGAAGGACATTTTAACCTCAGAATTGGCTGATACCACTGCAGTTCCTAATTATGCTGGTAGCAGTTGGTATCTGTTGTACAAGTCATTGCTTTAGTCATTAAGGGACTGCCTAATCAGTGCAGACCATATTTCTCATGTCACTAGCTGAAATAAGGCAAAATCACATTGAAACACTTGTAGTAAGGAAAGTGACTTCCTGTAACTGGGATGTTTAGAAGGCTTTAGTGAAGCCACTCTCTCTGCTACAAGTTATTTAATGTGATTTTGGCCTTCTTTTATCCAAATGCATGGTACATAAAACGATGTCTGCGTTATATAGTTTGTAAATGGTCCCTTAATGACTAACATGCCGGCGATCTGCATTTCTGAGCCGTGTCGTTACTTCGGTCGTTACTTAGCAACTGGAACACATAATAACACAGTTATTGTGGGGGAAAAAAAACTGTTGTAGTACAAATAACAGGTACAACACCTCTCATCCAATCAGATTGTACCGTCAGAACAGCTGTAAAAAGTGTCAAACCACATATGCAAGTCTGTTTGATGTCACTGACCAACCCGACATGGTTCACAGCTTCAAACTAAAGAAGCAAACTTCACACACCAAACAGGTCTCAGTACAGGCCTCGGCTACTCGACTTAATTTGATGTCGTCAGGTGGACGATTTTTAAATTTGACTGAAAAACTTAAACAGAAACTTTTCACTTGCTTTCTTTATCTCTCTCTCACGCACACACTCACCCCTTACCATGTGTGAGCTGAGTCTGGTCTGCCACATGTCGACCTGTTTGGGCGTAAGATCAGGAATCTGCATCCCGAGCCTGGCAGCAAGAGCTTCCACATAACCTGCTAGTCTACACACACACACACACACACACACACACACACACACACACACACACAGAGAAACAGTGGTTACACAGTGGTTACACAGTGCACAGATGCACATCCATGAGACAATTCTGAATCAATGGTTTCCTAAAGGAATAATGATCACGCTCCTAACAGTTTATATTAAGCTAACAAAATAAAAAAAATACAAAGATTAACTGATGAGAAATACTGATAAAATTCAATACTGTAATATTTCTTGAATAAACCACAGGATCAGATGATCTCCATTAACATTTATATTAATGAACCTTTTACCTTTAAAATCAGACCGTTCATCTTAAGTACAAGGTACTTTATACTTAAAGAACGTCTTTTAAACCTGATGCAAGTTAGAAATAAAGGTTCTGTGCAGCTACATTTTGTGTTCATCAAGGTACAAACATGTAAAATGTTCCCTCAAAGGTACTACCGTGGTTTTAAAGTGTAAACTGTGACCTTTTTCTAGGTGAAAAGTTCATATTTGTTCCTTTTCATAACCGAATGTTTTAAAACAGCATCATTTCAGTGGATTATGGTTCAGTTATGTTCCCTGACTAAAGGTACTGAGATGTAGCCTTGAGAGCCCCAGAGGTACTGGCCCAGTGACAGTGCAGTAGCTTTATTTCTGAGTGTAGCTTGTTTTTGATTGGATTGTTTTGTTCTCTTTAACAGGGAAGTTTGAATATTGAGGGTCTGAAAATATTACAAACCTCCAGTTCCAAAAAAGCTGGGACAGTATGTGAAACGCCAATAAAAGCAGAAAGCAGTGATTTATAAACCTACTTTGACCTGAATTTGAATAAGAAACATTTCAAAGCCACCCAGACTGAGGGCACTCTATTAATCGGTACTATCAACCGGAAAATCACAGTAAATACATATAATTACAGAACACTATTCATCACTGAGTAATTTCTTGTTGCTCATACGATACCTGTCATACTGATATACTGACAAATGAACTTCTGAACAGTAGCATCTATTGACCTGGTTAGCTGAGGCGCATGCAAGCCCACTTACCCGAGTCCAGCCAGGTCAGACACCAGGTTTCCCAAAGCAGCCGCTGCAACCACACAACAATGTTAGTGACTCGCACACATGTGAGCAATGCAGACAGTCAGAAACTCTGGAACAGGGGCCGGCAACATGCGGCTCTTTTACCGTCCTGTTGCGGCTCCACAGCAGAATTAGATTTGTAGGTAAAACTAAAAGAATCCTCCTTTACAGTAAAATAAAGCTCTGCTGATCGTTCAACACAGTTTAACAATAGATGGTCTTAAACACTGGAGTTAATGTAGAGCTGCTAATTCACCCTTTAAGCCTGAAGGTTGGAGTACAGACTGTTGGTCATCATAGCAACGCAGACAACACTCTCCTAGCCAGTAGCTAACATAAAGAGAAAGATTTAAGACAAACTTCGATAATTTGGAGACTAATGGGCTTTGCGTTTATAATCACTCCATCTGGTTTCTGGATACGTTTAATCTGCAGTGAGAAACGGTCAAACACTAAAAAGTCATGAAGCTGAAGTCAGTTTTTCATTCGCCAGCTTCTCATTCAAAGTCTGCCGTTCCACCTTAAACAACGCAGCCGTTACATTCTAGCACCTCAGGCACCATTTAAGGTGGAACAAGAAGCTGACAAATGAGAAGCGACTTCAGCTTCATAAAAAATGTAATGTTGGGAGACATTTGACTTTTTTCACTTTAAAGGAAAAGTTTCCTGGCAGAGATGCAAGAAAAGTGGCTAAACCTAAAGTCAGTCTGTATTTTTGTTTATTTTTTTTACTCTGTACATTATTTTATAAAAATAATTTTTCAGTAGAAAAAAAAAAAATAGTGAGTTCAGCTTCCTTTATTATAAGGGTTTAAGATGACATCATCTGTTTGACTGGAAAGAAGAGTTACAGCCTCATACGACGCCCAGCTTCTCAATGTAGCTTATGAAATATACAAGTTATGAAGAACACGAAGTGCATTTTGGAACCACTGCTGGTCTCAAGGAGTTGAAGAGGTTAACCTTGATTAAAAAACGTCACCTTTCCTGTGACTCAATGATTTGTTGGTTATTTGCATATTTTTCCATTGTTTTACCGTGAGAACCAGAGCGCGATGGGCACAGTCATTTTTACATTATTTTAAATACAGTGTTCCTGTATTTTATACTGAACAGTGACAGGCCGAAGACCTTGTATACATCACAGCTGTGGTCCTTGTAATTTACATAGTTGTTTACTTGTCGAATTAGAATATTATGGAGACCAGAACAAACACATATAACCAAGCGGTCACGGCGAATTACACCCAGCTACGCACTTTCTGATTGGAGCGTCTCCTAAGCTTATTGTACCTTCTGATACTGGCCAACCTGTGACTGTGCACAGTTTATCCACCAGGTGTCCTTGAACATAACAGTTATTAGATATGAACACTGCTGGGAAGACAGGAGGAAACATGCTTAGAGTAGTTTCATTTTGGAAATTGAAGTTTTTAAGTTACACAATCTGTGCAAAACTTTTGAGTCATATGATTCCAAGGTACCTCGCTGACATGGTGCCACTCCCTACTGTGAGTAAGCACTGCTGTGTTGATGCACCACACTCGCTGAACATATCAGCCCAGGCTTGTAAAGATAAACTCTAGTTAAGGTCTCTTGAAGGCTTTTTACACTCCTACGATATTCATCCTTTCCCTAGATATAGATACTGAAACACCACCTGAATGGAACTGGACTACTTTACATTTTAACTAAGAGACCCAAAATCAGTTGGGACAGTATGCGAAATGCCAATACACACAGAAAGCAGTGATTTATTAATCTACTTTGTCCTGAATCAGAACAAGAACAGAACAAGATATACAATATTTTATCTTATCACCATTTTTTTTTGGTAAAATATATGTTCATTCTGAAACTCCTGCCTGTAACACAAATCTGGAACAGGGACAATCTAAGACTAGGAAGAAAAACAGAAAACATTTTAAACAGGTGATGCTGTTATGCTTGGGATAAAAAGCATCCAGAACAGGCCAGGACTCCATAAGCAAGGATGGGTCCAGGTTATCGAGACTTTGGGCTCCACTACGTATATATCCATGTCCTATATAAGAAACACATGGTTTACATTCTTTAAACCAATCAGAGAAGCATTCTGGGCCTAAAACATGCAGAGATCTACAGACTAGTACCAGCACTTTAAAAGCACGGATGAGCTTCTCTGGGTCTTGTTGTGACACCAAACCTTCTGGCTATATTTTTTATATTTCAGGAGGCTGTTTAGGTGATGGCTTTAATATGGCTAGTGATCAAAGTCTATTAGGACTTGGTTGCTGGATTTTAAAGCCCAGGAATCGACGTGTTGGCCAATACTAAGACTTCTCTTCGAAGACTTATATAACAGAAGAATGGCAAAAAATAAAATCTGCTTTCAAAACAGGATGAATTGGTGTCTTCAGTCCACAAGCCATTCTTAGGTGTTGAAAAGTGAACCAAATTTGGAATGTGTCAATGAGAAAATTGTGCTTTTGTTCTCTTTTCAATGTAATACACAGATTCTTGCTGGAATGAGCCTTTATCAATCTTATATCATCACTGTCAGAACACAAACTCACAACTCCCTGAAAATAACTTTACAGAAGGAAAACATTCTGTGCAATTCAAGTTAATGTAAAGATATTTTAGTCATTTTGGACTATTTCTACAGGTCAGATCGTCATGAAATGTTTACACACTGTAAAGCCCAGCTGGTGTTAAGAAGAAGAAGAAGAAGGGGGGGCACAAAAATGGAAAGGTTCTCCTCTGATAGCGAGGATATTTTTCTAGTTGTCATTAATGGCTTATGCAGGTGGCATGTGGCTTAATATGAATGCCGGTAACCCATATTAATGTAAAATATCAATATTTCATACATTTTTGGTGAATTGTTTATGAATAAGGTAAGAAGTGTTTATGAACTTCACATGCAAACTTCTGCATTACCTGCCATAGTTGATATTCCGAACGTCACTCCAATGGACAGCTCAATCTGCGTTCCCTGTGAATGAATGCAAGCAAAAACCGTCAGTACCAAAGAGCTCCACATGCCTGTGAAACAACATGGCTTACTACTCCAGTCACTCTAGCACCAACACACGAATCTACACAATCCCAACACCTCAGTGGGAGCATCTTTCTAAGCACTGATCCAAAATCAGAAGTGTAACCATGTGTTAAGTTAAAGAAGCTGATCCCACATCTTTTACTGTGTATACTCTATGGGCCAAAAGACACATCTGATTATATTCAGGAGGTATTTTATAAAGCACAATTTCTCAGTTAGTGAGATATTTAAGCCCAAAGTCAAGCCCTGATTAACAGAAAGAGAGTTAAGGCATAATTATTGGGCAATCTTTACTTTGGGCTAGGGCTGAATGATACTGCGAGGAAAGAAAAAAAAAAAAAAATCACATTACAAATGGTTTGAATCAAAGAAGTACTCCGATAACTGGAAAGAAGAAGAAAAAAAAAAAGAGTAAACAATTTACCCCAATATATTATTCCTAAATGAAGCTATTTCTAGCCGTGGAAATGGTGTGTTTAGAAGTAGAATTAATATAGTAGACCAGTATCCTGCTTAAATGATGTATAGTACTAGTACTTCGCAGAAGTCAGAGACCATCAATCCAGTCAACATGGTCATTAAGTAGATTTCAGGGAACATTTCTAGAAAGATCAGATATGAGATAATCCACTTGCAGGAGATTATTATGGTACAAAAAAAAATCAAAATAAAACTGAAGGTCAAAAAACTATTAAAAGCTTCAGACACAATGGGACTCCTAACAACCACCTGGAAGACCTGGTAGACACCAACACTGCCCCCATCAGATAAACAGCACTTTAAGCTTTCATCTCTGAGCGAGAGGAGAAAATCAAGCTGCTTCAGATCTGAAAACATCCACAGCTGTTTCTGTCCATCCTTCCACTGTGAGAAGACCACTCAGTGCTATGGGTCTGAAAGGATGTGCAGCTGTTCAAGACCTCACTGAGGAAAGGAGACAGACACAAACAATACTTCTTTCATTTGCATATCAAACAGTGAGGTTGGTGGGATTCAACAAAGGACTGACCAACGCAGAAAACCAACTTCTAAGACTGGAAGACTGGAGGTATGGAAAAACATTCCTAATTATCCCTGTGGTTTTCTGTGAGGAACTGAAAGAAAGTCCCCTGAAAAGAATGGAAGCTGTAATAAAGGCAAACAGTGAACATACTAAATACTAAAAATATATTTAGCTGATGAGGCTTCTGTGTAATCGTTTGTTAATTGTTTCCTGCTTTTCCTGAAGCTTAAAAAGAGTAAGTTGTACTTTGTTGTTTTGACTGGAAAGTAAATGGAGGAATGGTATTCTCTGACTTTTGCACAGTACTGTGACTTTATATGTGCCATTCTATTTTACAATTGTGATGTACACAATCCCAATTCACCAATCAGGCAAAATATTATGACCACCTCCTTGTTTCTATGCTCATTGTCCATTTTATCAGCTCCACTCTGTAGTTCTACAGTTACAGACTGTAGTCCATGTTTCTCTGATACTTTGTTAGTCCCCTTTTACCCTGTTCTTCAGTGGTCAGGGCCCCCATGGACCCTCACAGAGCAGGTACTATTTGGGTGGTGGGTCATTCTCAGCACTGCAGTAACACTGACGTGGTGGTGCGTTGGTGTGCGTTGTGCTGGTGTGAGTTTTTAAACACCTCAGTGTCACTGCTGGACTGAGAATAGTCCACTAACCAAAAATATCCAGCCAACAGCGTCCTGTGGGCAGCGTCCTGTGACCACTGATGAAGGACTAGAGGATGACCAACACAAACTGTGCAGCAGCAGATGAGCTGTCGTCTCTGACTTTACATCTACAAGGTGGACTGACAAGGTAGGAGTGTCTGATAGAGTGGACAGGAGTCTGTAACTGTAGAACTACAAAGTGCACCTGTATAGTAAGTGGAGCTGATAAAATTGACAATGAGCACAGAAACAAGGAGGTGGTCATAAAGTTATGCCTGATCGATGTACCTTCCAATACTGAAAAGACAGTGGTGAACCCTTGATATGACATAAAAGATGAGCCGGCTTTCTTTTTTGTGACCAAAACTACATTTGTTCCTTCATATCACGATTCATCCAAACACCAAAAGAACATCTGTGACTGGTCAAGATGCTGAAGCACACAATAAAACGGCTGGCTACAGATAGTTAGACTCTCATTTGCATGTTGTACTCAGTATTTTATACAGCATATTTTGAATTTCCACCCTCCAGTTTACTGAGAAATCTTGCTTTATGAACGACTCCCAGACGTAAAGCACCTTTCGCTGAACCACTGGAGAGGTTCATACCACTTACTGCAGCGATCATGATGGCGTTGTCCAGAAACCCGAAGCCAACGAAGGGGATGGCGTTGTGAAGGAGCACTGAAATGAGGGGAGCAAAGAGAACAGCAGGTCAGATGACACGGCACAGCTTATTTTATTATAATAAAACCCTCTCACAGAAAACCTGCTGGGAAACAAATCAACACACCTGCCAACCAAGAAATACATAAATATAAACAAACACTGGAGAAAATTTCTCCAAAAATACACTGGTTAGCTGAGAGAGCAGTAATTACTTTTCCATGCTGTTAATCCTTTGTGATTCATTCGTGACTCATTCATTCTGCATATGACGCATTCCGCTGAAAAAAGAAGCTGGAGGCTGTTCCCCCTTAAATCTTAATAAACCACAGACAACCTGTTCTGCTATTGTAGTATCACCGTCTATCTGTGGCTGTTTCAGTGGTGCTTTGCCAAATTTGCAGATTGAGAGGGCAACATTTATGTCAGCAGGTCTAAAGTTTAGTATTGGTCAGTATTTTAGAAAAGAAAAACTTTACTGCCCAAAGAAAAAACAGGAGAAGGCAAAAACATTTCCTCAAAACTAAAGAAATTAAAAAGATTGTTTTTCTCAAATTACGTAAAAAAAATAAAACAAAACAAACAAACAAACAAAAAGATGTACTCTTTTTTTACTTTGGACAGTGACAATTTCCAAACCCAATTCCAGAAAGGCTGGGCCCGTATGTGAAATACTAATAAAAACAAAGTATTGATTAGTAATTTCTGTTTGACCTGTTTGTTTTACCATACATTTTTTAATGCATGTATGCTCATTCCAAATTTAATGCTTACAACACTTTCCAAAAAAGTTGGGACAGGATCATGTTTAACACTGTGTTGTAACACTTGTGGACTGAAAGCACCTATTAATCCAGTTAGGAAAGCAGCATTTTTGCTGTTTTTCAGTTGAACATGTCTTCAACTGTGCAGTGCAGGTCCTGCATTGTTCTGTTTCGTACACTTGTTCAACTGGTGACAGGTCTGGACTGCAGGCAGGACAATCTAGCAACCGCACTCTCTGATTAGCAGCCATGCTGCTGTAATGTGCAGAACGTGGCTTGGTGCTGCGATGCTGAAATAAGATAAGTTGAAATCAGCATATATGTCTCTGGAAAAGGCAGAATATGTTGCTCAAAATGTGCTCAAGTTACCCACTAATACCCTACCGTACCATGACAGACCCTGGTTTATGAACTTCACGCTGGTAACAATGTGAAAAGTGGACTCGTCAGACCACAGTACATGCTTACACTGAGCAGCAGTTAATTCAGATGAACTCGGGCCCAGAGAAGTCAGAAGTGTTTCTGGATGCTGTCCACATATGGCTTCCGCTGTGAATAGTACAGTCTTAACTTGAATTTGTTGATGCATCGATGTCCCTAAACTTAGTCCAATGGCTTGTCAAAATATTCCCAAGCCAATGTGGTGATATCCATCACTAACGCAACTTGCAGATTACATTAAACGTTTGAAGTTACTAAGCGCTGTAGAGGGTGAAACACTTACAAACGTTTATTGAGGTTTACCCTTAAAATGCTTGATTTTTTTTTTGTTAATGTACTTTTCTCAAAGTGGCCTCAAGACATTCTTGCAAATAAAGGACGAGACCTTTCCTGCATGCTCCTCTTACAGCCAAACATGACTATGTCACCTGTTTGGGGTGTTTCTACGTTCCTGGTCTTAAACTGCCAGTGTCACAACTTTTTTTGGAAATTGCTGCAGCCATCAATTTCAGAATATGTTCATGTTTACAAAAAACAAAGTAGCTGATAAGACATATCATCTTTGTCCCATTTGTGTCCCAATGCAGGTCCCAGTATTTGTTAGGCTTCATATGACTGAATATAATCTGAAATATACTGCATTTAAATGCCTGTTTTTAAGTGAAAAGGCTGTAATTGTAGATTATCATCTTGCAAAATACACCCCGTGAGCAGCTGTGCTTCGGCCTGGAACTATTACAGATGGTTTGAAGAGTCAAACTAGAAAAATAAGTTAACAGCATTACAACAAACAGCGGCAATAATAATTTATCATGTTAATGTGTTGAATTATATACGTTAAATATACATTAACTTTGCATATTTTTAAATAATAGAAACTAATTACAGTGAGCAGCACATTTCAGCTGTTTCACCGTCAACTTCAACTTTAACAGGTGCAACTTTAACATCTTTTCATCATTCATGTATATTTTAAGACAACTGTGGGTAAAAATGCAGGTGATGGGAGAGAAATCATCACATCTCACCATATCTCAGCTGGCTGGAGTTTGGCGGCAATGCCTCTAGTTTCTCTGGTGGAGGGAAAAAAAAAAAAAGATATTGTTGAAACACTTTATCAACATTTTTCGGTAATAGAGGTCACTTGCCTACAGAACTTCAGAGTCAGAATGTGATCTCTCAATGTCTTTCACATCTAATAAACAGGAAAGCTGGCCCCAGATCAACCCTCTGAACCTCAAGACATTTGACCCCACCTGTTTACAGTAGAAACAATGTTTCCTCTTGAAGCTCAGCCACACAATGGACTGACATGCAGTAAAGACGACACAACTTTCCAGAAAGCTTCCCAAAAAAGCTTACAGCACAAAGAACATTACAGGTTTAGATAACATGCCTAATAGCCAGGATGATCTTATAATCTAATATTGCAACTCTTGGGAAACTAGATGCTGCTTCACATTTGAAGTTATACAACAGTTATTCCAGATGCAGTTTCATGTATTTAACAGCGTTGTATGCATGTTGTATCTGCTGACAGAACATTTTCTCACCACAACTGCATCATTCCACTGGTTGCTAAGAAACAACTATGGTGACCTGAAGGCTGTTAAACACTGAAAATGATGCAAATAAATGAAATGAAAATATTTAGCAAGACAGCTTTTTGGGATATCGCAAGATTTCTGTGAAAAAAAAAATAGGCAGTATTCCTGTTTTAAAGACAAAATAACTTCCAAAAAGACAAGGCAAACTGTGACACTGGGTAGACCACCCTTCTCTTTGGAAAAACTTGAAACATTTCGAGCTCTTTCAATCATAGATCATAACTTTCTGTAACTTCGTTTGAGCTACTTCTAGTTTTTTCTTCTTCCTTTTGTAATAATATGTTGTTTATTTATTTTGTGCATCACATGATTATTTTGTGCAAGCTTTGATTTCTCTTCCATTCACCCCCTTGTTTTTGTTAACCTTGTGCTATATTTGTGCCTCATTGTCTGTCTTGTTGTCGATGCTCTGTAAAGTGAATTTTGAAAACAATGAGGCTTAACGTAAGTACCCAGACACCTAGGCCAGTGTGTCCCTAACCACTCACAAGGCCCCTCAAATAGTTCACATTTTTCCTCCATCCCTGCATTGTGAGTTAGGTTGGAGCACAAATGTGGACCATCTGGGAGGCTGACCTAGGCTAAAGACATTAAAAGTCAATGTTATGTACTTCACCCATTTTATCTTGCCATACCTTTACTGTGTTAAGTCAACTGAGGTATGTGCTATATTTGAAAATAACAGCTAGAGGCTCAGGTTTTATTCACCATGTCAGACTTTCAGTTGGTCAAAAGTGTTTTTTGTTTGTAATTTGGTGGAATTGCCATCAAATTGCTTAATGTGCATCAAACACTTGCGGTATCCTTTCACAAGCTTCTTATAATACGATACTGGAGTTTTTGCTCTTTCCTCCTGACAGAACTGGCAGGTTTGTCGGCCTCCTTGCTCAGGCATCCTGTTTCAGTTCAGTCCACAAATCTTGTACGGGATTCAAGTCAAGGCTCTGATGGTTACTCCAATTCTTTTGCTTTGTTTTCTACAATTCCTGGAGGAAGGCTTAAGATCACTATACGACTGGAGCCAGCAGTGACCATGTTCTAACTTTCTGGTTGATGTGCCAACGTGTTCCTAGACAATGCTTCTTTCTCACGATGCCATCTGTGTTATGAAGTGCACGAGTCCCTCTTCCACCATGAAACGCCTACATTTTCAGAGCAGACTACAACAAAATAAACATAATCCAATAACTGCCATCTAGCACAAAAGCTGGGTCAGGCCCAGTTCAGCTCTTAGCAGGTGTGAGAACAAGCAGATGCATTATCTGTAGGTGTAAAAATAAGTGAAACGGAAGAAATTCCCTTGGAAAAGAATTCTAAAGTAGGGCATTCCAAAGAATCTGTCCAGTGACAATCAAGCAAAAACTACCTAAAGTGATGGCTGAAATCGGACTATCATGGATCCAGGCACTGTTTCTTGTTGCGATTTTTCAGTGGTCAGGACCCCCATGGACCCTCATAGAGCAGGTACTATTTGGGTGGTGGCTCATTCTCAGCACTGCAGTAACACTGACGTGGTGGTGGTGTGTTAGTGTGTGTTGTGCTGATCTGAGTGGATCAGACACAGCAGTGCTGCTGGAGTTTTTAAACACCTCAGTGTCGTTGCTGGACTGAGAATAGTCCACCAACCAAAACTATCCAGCCAACAGCGTCCTGTGACCACTGATGAAGGAGTAAGGATGACCAACACAACCTGTGCAGCAGCAGATGAGCTGTCGTCTTTACACTTTACATCTACCAGGTGGACTGACAAGGCAGGAGTGTCTAACAGAGCGGACAGTGAGTGGACAGTGTTTAAAACTGTCTGATCCACTCATACAAGCACAACACAGACTAATACACCACCACCACTACATCAGTGTTACTGCAGTGCTGAGAATGATCCACCACCCAAATAGTACATGCTCTATGAGGGTCCATGGGGGTCCTGACCACTGAAGAACAGGGTAAAAGGGGCTAACAAGGTATCAGAGAAACAGATGGACTAGAGTCTGTAACTAGAACTACAAAGTGCACCTATAGAGTAAGTGGAGCTGATAACAAGGACAAAGAATGTAGAAACAAGGAGGTGGTCATAATGTATGCAGACAAGAAGACCTTATGAAGCAAAATGTGAAGAAAGCTGAGGTGCAGCATTACTATCCCCCTAAAAGACCACTTACACCCGCACAGCTACAGCTAATACTGAATGATCCTATATCTGCCGTATCTTTCTTAGAACAAAGGAAGGAACTTTTACTTCACATAGTGAAACAAATTCTACCAGAACTGTCTACTATCCAAGAGTCAAAACTCCCTGAACCTTCACTGGGATAATTGAAGCAGAATTCAGCTGCGTGACTGCAAGGACAGCGCTATTTGTTAATTCTCTTCATCTAGCTGGTTTCCGTTTATGGTCCACACATAGAAAGCTCACACAGGAAGCACATGACGCTTGCATACTGCAGTGACTCAGTGAGCTGAAACAAGAGTACAAAAGGTAAAAACACTTATTAGACCTTCCATGTGATCAGCTAGTTAGTTAATCTCTGCACTTTTAACGATCATGCTCATGTAAGGGATCCTCTCGCGCAAAAGAACAGAGAAAGAAAGAAAGAAAAGAACTATTTATTATATCGCTGTGACCTTGATGACCGAATTCAAGAGTTGCTCTGACTGGTGGATCTGTCACCAGCTACCCAGCAGCACTAATGCAGCAGTGTTTGCCTCAATCCCACTCAGACTGTATGAATGGTGATCTATCAGTTGGCTAAATTTAGCAGAGATATTTGATGATGGCACTGGATGCAGGATGAACCCAGTTCTGGGCATAGAGAAGCCGTCCTCAGAGGGGGAAACTGCTGTTTTTCTATATATCAAAAAAGAGGCTAAAAAATATCATCTGTCTAAAGGACTCAACAAGTTTGCTTATGCCATATTGATCAATAATGTGTGTGCCAGTATGTGTACCATGGCGTTGTGTCTTTACAGCAGACGGAATAGCCTGAATGAAACGTGTTACGTCATTAAGGCCAAGGATTCTCTGCTTTGTAGTGACAAATTATTTTTCCACATCATGGTGAATATACAGGAATACTGAATATATGAATTCACTTTCCTGAGCTGTGCTTGACTGCTCATGACTGAAAAAACACCTGCCAGCGCAAACCGGTCAACCCAAACCGGTCAACCCCACCTCCATGTAAGGTTCAAACACTGAATGTCCCACATTATTTCTTGCTAACTGTGCCACAGGGTACGACCAAAGTACCTGTTAATTCTAGTGATTGTTCTTACGAAGTCCCAGCCAATTTGACCGACCCTCCTTTGCTGCCAGAGGGAACTTCTCTTGTGTAATTCTAAAGCCTACTGGTGGTCTCCACAAAAATCTTTTGGTACATGTTACTTAGCTAGATTGGTCCTGTTCTCTAGATGCGTGAAGACATTCAAGTCACGCTCAAGCAAAACTGAACCCTCGCACAAGCTGAAAGATTTGGGGTGATTTTTCTGGTTGTGGTATTTACAGAAGTGACTAAACTAAGAACTTTCTGGAGTCTTAGAAAACCACATGAATGCCTCTTTTGAAGCAGTACAAGCTATGCAGATGGAATTGAATGAAATAAAAAGAAGTAGCTCTGCAATAATGTGTTGCATTATATCTTCTCTCAGCAAAGAAAGGAGGTGTTTGCCAGGCGGTGGTAGATGAGTGCTGCAATTCTATTTCCGATGCCTCAAGCGTTGTGTGAGACCTAGCCCAAGAACTGCATGAGAACTATGATTGGGACCCCTCTTATCTGTATTAATGGTTCACCAGTGGGGGCAGTCCAGTGATATTTCTGATCATTGCGGTTATGTCGGCATGGAAACTATCTATAACTGATCCCAGTATAGAGAACATGGCCCTTGATTAGTATCCTCACTCGTGGGGCGGGGAACAGGGCAGCGTGAGTGCTACAGCTCAGACGTGCTGGTCTTTCATACATACAGCATTTGTGCTGTGGAGCAGCAACCAAGTTATACAGACAGTTCCTTTGCCAGTCGGTCTGCTCAAAAGAAATATCATTAATAAATGTACACAGTATGTCGGTTTATCCTGGACAGCATTCTGACAGACGTTTCACGCCTAGACCAGTCAGGAAATCTGTCTGCAGCACAGAATGTTTAACTAGTGTTTCGTTGGGCACTGACCACGTAACATGGGCACTGAAATGAAAAGCGAGACTTCCCATATCGCTCGTGCCATCGTGAATCAGACCTATGAGAATTTGCGTGTTCTTCAGGTGCTCGGATGCTTGAGAATGACTTCATTCCTTTTAACTGTTTCATTGTTACATTGTTTACATATATAACTAAGTGATTGTTCTACTTTATTTAGGCTATTCATTCATTTGCAGGATTTCTCTATATCCGTGCGTCCGCCGCTCCCGCCTGAGGGAGTCTGATTTCCCGCCCACCCCTGCAAGCAACACTGAAAATTAGTCCTGTTCCGCAAGCTATTGTGGCAGGTCCTGCAGCTAATGAGACCTCTAGTCCAGCGTTTCAGCAGTCTTGGCTCACACACTTGCCCTCGTAGGATGGTGTTGACACTGATAGTGAGAGAAAAAAAAACCTGATCCTGATTAAAAGCTCAGCTATATTTTTATATTTAGTTTAAACCAACAGCATTATCTCTCAGCTTCTTCTTCTTTCGGCTGCTCCCTTTAGGGGTCGCCACAGCGGATCATCTGCCTCCATCTTGCCCTATCCACTGCCTCCTCTACTTTCACACCAACCATCTCCATGTCCACCTTCACTACATCCATAAACCTTCTCTGAGGTCTACCTCTTCTCCTTCTACCCGGCAGCTCCATCTCCAACATTCGTTGATCAATATATCCACTATTCCTCCTCAACACATGTCCAAACCATCTCAACCTGGCCTCTCTGGCTTTATCTCCAAACTGCTCCACCTTCACCGTCCCTCTGATCTGCTCATTTCTAATCTTGTCCATCCTTGTCACTCCCAACGAAAATCTCAGCATCTTCATCTCCGCCACCTCCAGCTCAGCCTCCTGTGCCTCATCTCCTCTTCTTCACATCTTTTCTACACTGTCCATTGCTCTGGATGGTTGACCCAAGATATTTGAAGTCATCCACCTCTACTCCTTGCATCTTCACCTTTCCACCTGCCTCCCTCGCATTCACACACATGTATTCCGTCTTGTCTCTACTGACCTTCATTCCTCTCCTCTCCAGTGCAAACCTCCACCTCTACAGATTCTCTTCCACCTGCTCTCTACTCTCACCACAGATTACAATGTCATCTGCAAACATCATGGTCCATGGAGCCTCCTGCCTGACCTCATCTGTCAACCTGTCCATCACCATTGCAAACAAGAAGGGGCTCAAAGCTGATCCCTGATGTAACCCGACCTTCACCTTGAAACCATTTGTCACTCCAACTGCACACCTCACCACTGTCTATCTCTCAGCCAGGCAACAAAATAATTTGCACAAGTCATATAACCTGACATGCTGACAACTAATCTGTTAAGAAACATACAAGGTGCAGATATTTCCTGCGTAAGCGAAAAGAAAAACAAGACAGCGTTTGCCTCTGTGGTCAAAGTAATCACCTTCTCCTAAAAATAGGGCTGGAGGGGATGTGTTCTAGCACTGTTTTTAAGTATCATGTTGCAAAATCTATATTTGGTAATGTTTTAAACAATCACACGCTTTATACTGCCTGTTCTGAAGTGCCAATATAATCCACTGTCACAGTGAGACTTCTCGTCTTAAAACCGATCTCTCCCAGAGAAAAGGAAGATTCTCTTTAGCTCAGCTACATGACCTCATCTTTTATTTCACTGAATCGTTTAATTTTAAAGCGCCTTTCTAACATCTCTTTAATAAAAAAAAAAAGTACTTTGATTTAATTCACTGATTAACAGAAGTGACCCGTTAGTATTCACTACATTACTGTGAGAATGAGTGCTTTAGTTTCAACTAAATTTCACACTGAAATTATCTGCTGCACTGAAGCCAACAACACATCATACCATAGACCGTTAACCAGCCTTGAGGCTTCATGTGGCTGCGTCTCAGCACAGTGGTCATGTCTAGGAGTCGAGCCAGGACAGATTAAATAATACAGTACAGGGATATCACACAGGCACAGAGGCCCTGACTGGAGACGGAAGGTTTATTAATAGATTAGATCCTGCAGTTTGACACTTCAAAACAACCCAGCAAAATTAGTCGGGAGAATTAACTGAGACGTTTGCAGGCTTATAAAGAATATCTAGCGATTTTATTTAACGTCCAAAACTACCATTGACTCTACATGTGTCTTCTGGGTTTTTATGGTAAAATAGCATATCTGGAAAATAAGTTTTATTTTGGAGCTATTCTGCCTTCAGACGTCTGGTTCCTAAGAGCACCACTGTGAACAGTTCTGACTCTTAAGTTTCTCTAGAACAGAGCATTTCACACCAGACTCTAATTGCCTCAGCCTTTCATGATACGGGCCACCTTTATGTCACGGAGTTTGCAGCAGTGAAACAGACCTTATCTCAGAGCCAAAGCCCCAGCACTACACATTCTGACCTCTAACCTTTAGTGGGCACACTCCTTCCTGCCACACTTGCTCACCCCCAAACTAGAAAGAACAACAGAAGGAGAGTTCTCCAGACTGAATGTCACTTAGTTTAACCCTTGTGTGGTGTTGATGGGTTTGTTACTCAGTGGTCTGGTTTACCCACCACATTATTGCTTTTTAAATCAATACAGCCATAACACACACACACAAACAGCAGGCCATGTAGGAGGAGAACAAAGTGAAGGACACAGCACCTCCACACTTTTACTCCCCACAGGTTCAGCCCAACACCACGTGTGTAATATAATTGTGTGGGGGGTGAACAGAGTTAAGCACTGAAAACAGGTTATTTTATATGTTCTTCACAGAAAATGAGCACCAAGGAATCTCAGGTTGAAAAACTTTTTTCTTTTGGTAAACATTGAAAATGGGTCCCACAGACCTGAACACCACACAAGGGTCAAAAGCAAGCTTTCCATCGCTAATGGGAATTCTTCTCCGAGAGACATTTTAGTCTAGTACTAAGCTAAATCTCACAGCATCCAGTTCTCCACAGTGCAGAGTTCTCTGGCCTTAACTGAGAGCACACAGCCCACTCACCCACAGGGAGTGGTAAGTGAGCTCTTGTTTACTCCTTATTAGCCCACTTATCCTGTAAGAGGGAATTCAGATGTTCCAAGTCTGTGTACCGTTTTCTTAAAAATAGAAATCTCAGCTGTTCAGCCACAGCCGGGTACCTCATGTCTACTTTACTGTGGTAGTGAGCAGCACTACCACTCCCTTTACTTTTCATTCACACGAATGTAGAGAGCAATAAATCTGTGTGTGTTTAGCAGGGAAAGAGCTGTGACAGTAAACCTTTCATTCTTTCCTTAATATACAGATAGTGCTGTGCAAAAGTCTTGGGCACCAGAGAATCTGTACAGTCATTTATCTGGGCTGCAGCTTTTAACAACAAAAACAGAAGCAAAATAAATGCAGATTTAAAAAAATGTTTCACAAACTGTTTCATGCATTATATTTTAATGTTTATTTTCATTAAAAGACCCATATCCAATATTCTGCATCAGATTTTTTTCTCCTACTTTTGACATTTGGGTAGTTTTATGTTCCAAACAGTCATAATTAATTTTTTTCATGACTATTTTCAACCTCTCTGTAACTTTCAGAAGTAAACAGGCCATTCCTGTGACTTTAAGACCGATCTGAGATCTGATTGGCTGCTCTGCATTGCACTTCACTTAAAAGCGTTCCAGACTAAAACACTTCTTATAACTTCAGTGTGAACGAGCTAAACTGCTGCAGGCTGAACAGGCGGATGTGCAGATATGTGTCACTTTTCATGACATCACAGTGAACAGTGAACTTAAACCAGGCTGTTTCTGCAGCTGTCTTTCCGTTTATAGACTGCAAGGATTGAGGAGAGAACAGTACCTTGAGAGTCTTTAGCAATCTTTACATACTGCATCCAACACTTATTTTAAAAAAGTAAGGAAAATTAGTTTTTTCACAAAACAGCCATTGAAAATAAACAGTTTTCTTAGTTGCTTCAGCTACTAGACTTGCACACAGTGCTACATATGAAGGCCTTAAAACTGGTAAGAGCAAAAAGTGCAGGGGCCAAAAATGGGCAAATGTGAGACATGATAGCCCCAGTCGTCCACAGCAAGCACAGAGAACAGATTTTGGCCTGCAGAGCTGAAACATATGAAGTGTGACAGAAGCGATTTGTTGGCACAAACGTTATAACATTAGCAGCATGCAGAGCTGTGCTGGTTACGGTCCGAGTTAAGCATTATTGGTTTTTCCATTATTGCAAATCGTGCATTCGACAGTGCAGACAAAGAAGTGCTCAGTACGTCTGGTGCTAAGCACGTGCTTTACTGCCGTTCAGCTCAGAGGATGCTTTCAGCTACAGCTGTGGCTGTGGAGCAAAAAAGCCCAAACACTCTATACTTGCTCTCTATTATTTATCTATTTGCATTATATAATAAAGCTCTTATATTTACACTCTATTTCTGTAATTTGATGATTTCTGAGCCTTCTGTGCTTTCTGAAGTGCTTAATGAGTATCAGGACACTAACACAGAAATTATTGGTTGCTTATTTACCCATAATCTAGTAATTGTGTCACACAGGAAGCCATTCCTGTTTCCTAGTGAAGGGCATGTGTTGAAGCAGTACAGTGAATCTCAGCCTGGAACGGAATAAAAAGCACAGCGGGAGGAATTAGCTCTGAAGCAAAAGCACAAAACACGCACCTGCAGAGTCCCGGGCACCTTTCCCAATCACAAACATTAAGCCTGTGCTCACTCCCCAGGGCCACTTCGCTTTGCTGAAATCCACACTGAGGGAGACGATCAGTGTTAAATCTATAACTCCTAATGCTAAACAGGACCTTTCTGCTGATGAATAAACTCAAAATAAAAGAACCAGATTTGGAAGTGAGCTGGGAAGAGAGTGGAGGCTTAATCCCTCTGTAGACTGGAACAGGGCCCTGAGCCTCAGCTACGTACCCTCAGTCACCTCCGCCTGAACCTTGTCCCTGCTGAGCCCTCGCCTAAAGGGGGCGCTCTCTAGCCAAGGGTGAGGAGGACGGAGAGATTAAAAGAAGGAAAAGGGTGGGAAGGAATAAGAGAGGGAGGGATGTAAAGTTAGAGAGACAGAAAAGGATGGATGGAATTTGCCATCTGAAAAACTAAAAAAAAAAGGGAAAAACTACATTCATTCCATAATACAGACACGAATCTGTATGAACTGTAATTCAGTGTCACAGCTGCACTACAGACAAGAAGGCCTAGCGCATGTGTTTGACACGAGAACGCAAAAGTCTGCACACCCCTGGTAGCAGACAGGACAAGACATACTCACGGGTGAACAGAGAGGAGGTGGCAAAACAGGATCCATTGACAAAAATTCCCTTTTTCACTCCACCCTGAAAGCCGTCTCAGCAGACGGAGGTTAAAGTTCTCTCTCAACCACTTAACCTGCTTATGATTGATAAGACATGAAGGGGTGGCAGGGGCAGCGAGTGCAGGAGTAGTTATGGTGATTACTCTTTTACTCAGGTGACATGGGGCACCATATTTTCTTCAGAGATAAGCTTTCAAAACCCATTTCTAAATCCAGGATTTTACCTTTTTTTGCTTTTACCTGTAACCTTTTGATGCTAGATGCACATTTTCAAGCACTATTCTTCGATCCAAAATGTGTTTATGTACCAACACAAAAGATATCGACCTGCATGTTTGCTATTTTGCTGGTTTGCTGTAAATCTGTGAATTTGCCCTCTTTATCTCTACTGTTTTCCAGTAGAGTGACTGTATAAATAATGAGTATCTGTACTTTACATGTGTTTTTTCTTAAACAAGGTGAATAACTTAATAAACATAGTTTGACAGTGAGTATGTTTACATGCACTCATTAATCCAATCATAACCAGATTTCTGCACTTCTCTGATTATTCAAAGAGTCATGTAAACACCATAGTTCGAGCTGGATTTTAGCTCAGTGATCAGATTTCTCAGAGCATGTGAACTCTTACTCTGATTTCTCTCGGATTTCTCAGTCTGCACATGTGCCGAAACAGACAGCGACTTTTGGAGCGGCGCTGAAACCAAACAGCAAATAAAGGACTTGAATATTGTTATGAAGTTTGAGTTTTACTTTATGTTTATGTCACAAGTTTATTGGCTGGTTGCGAAGCAGAAAATTGCTCACTGTCTGACTCACAGAGCCCTGGAATTACCGGCTTATTAAGGCTTATTAAATATAAAACACACTCACTGACTCTGCTCTTTTACCAAACTAAAGTTTTTACAACAGAATCAGATCCTCCACATACATACATATGTCCTTTATGACCTGTATGAAGCCTCCTGGTGCAGGGAGAGGGGGGGCACTGGATATAAAGGCCTATGTACAAAAAAAGCTGTTCAGACTGGGCTTGGTGGCAGAGCCTCTTCAAAGAAAATCATAATTCCAATCAGGTTCTTCTGACCTCTCTTGCTTGGTAAAGACAAAGGATTCCTAACGTGGTGTTCTGCATATCTCAGCCTTATTTCTTTCTGTGACTCATCTGAAATGGGTGTGTGGCGAAACACAGAAAGACACAGGTACTACAAGACCAGGGCTGGGAACCACTGATAAATGTGGAAATACCAAACACCTGTGTTTACTCCAAAACAATAAGCTGTTCTTTGACATGTAGGCTCCAGGAAAGCCAGTCAGTCATTACCTGTTGGCCCAACCATCTATCTTATATTATCATTTCAGCAAAAATGAAGCTCTCTGTAAAGTGTGTTGTGTTAAATGCGCTACACCGTTATTACCTTGAGCGATGGCCATGGACTCAAAGCTCTGAAGCTCTTTGAGTAAGCAGCTCCGCTCCGTGGGGTGAAGACTATAGATAAAGTCCTTGGCTCCTTTGGGAGAGTTCAGCAGCTCTAGTTTCTCTTTGTGCTTGTGGGTTCCAAGGGAGCATCTTTGCAGGAGGGACAGCAGGGCGGGATGCCTGGGACTGGTGCACCCATACGGCCCTCTCAGACCCGGCATGCATGGCTGCACAGCTCTGAGCAAACAGGACCTCAGCATTGTGGAAGGAAAAAGGAGTCGGCCTTGGGCAGAACCTGAAACTGGAAAAGACAAAAGCAGCATGTGTTTTAACCCTTCACTGCATAATGTTGCCTCAGGGCAACAAACTCACTCATTTTACAATGGCATGATACACATTTCCTGTGAAGGGTTATATGAAAAGCTAATCCAATAAAATGGTTTTACTTGGTCACCCCATCGTTAAGTGGACATAAATATATATTTACCAAGTAAAAGCATTTAATTTATTCGAAGAATGTGGGTTGGTTGCCCTGAGGCAACATTATTGAGGGTTAACAATTGAACTTAACACTTTATGCATGAATTATTAAAGGTTTTATTAGTGAAAACAGCATTCGGTTATATTTACTTTGATTTGTATTTTTAAAAAAGCCATTTTTGAGTGTAAAGTGTGGACCAATATATCAGAGATGATTCCTGTTAAAATAAAGAAAACCAGGGAAAAAATGAATTAATGATGGTAGACTGTGGTACTGCGTCTCAAACTTCAGCCACCAAGTGGTTCTGAGGTGGTCAACATCTCATTTCCCAAGAAAATGGCCATAAATCAGCTCAAGATCAACAATCGACCTTCACGTTTCAGCACAGGGGCGGACGATACTTCTCTACGTGAGTAAAATCAGACACTCTCCTGAATAACAGCACGACAATTATGTCCATATTTCTAAACTTGTAGTAAAAAGGGTTCTATATAGTACCAAAAAGGGTTCTTTGGCTTGTAACAACAGTGGAACAGCACATTCACCATTAATCTGAAGAACCCTTTCACAATGCAAAGAACCCTTTAATCAGGCAAAGGGTTAACCAAGTGTTCATGATTCTATAGAACTTTTATTAATAGTAAAGAACCCTTGAAGAACCATCTTTAAGGGTGTACCTGAATAAAAGCACAGAAGTAACTGATTCTGAATACAGTATCAAAAGTGAAAGCACTCCAAGTTATTGAGTAGCAGAGAAAATTAAGGTTCTTTAGAAAGCAAACTGTTCTGTATAGAACCATGAACACTTAAAGAACCCTTTACATGACTAACGTATTCTCTGAATCATTTAATGGTTCTTCAGACTGATGGAGAACATGCTGCAGATGCTTCTATATTGAACCTTTTTGAAAAGGGTTCTATATATCATCACATAAATCAGACTTTCTTTGGATCTGAAGAACTCCTATCATGCAAAAGGATCTTTGAGTGTCTGTGGTTTTATATAAAAGCATTTTCTTCACTAAAGAACCCTTGAAGAACCATCTTTATAAGTGTGGGGCAGAATGTCCCTGTAAGGTGACCAGCAGAAAAATAGAACAGAACACATCTAGTAGAACATCTATAATCATTCAAATCACCGTCAGCCTTGACTCTTAACTACATCCACCAGCCAGTAGTCTTGTACACTCTTTCACACTTAGAAAATACGGTTCTTCAAAGGTTCTTAAGTAAAGAAAATGGTTCCATGTAGAACCAGGAACACTTTAGGGAGAGGTTATATATATATATATAGCACCAAAAAGGGTTCTTCTATTGCTACAAAGCTTGACATCACAACATCAGCAGAGCCCTTTTTTGGTGCTACATAGAACCCCTTTCTAAAAAGTTCTATATAGAACCATCTACAGCACATTCTCCGTCAATCTGAAGAACACTTTCACAATGCAAAGAACCCTTTAATCACACAAAGGGTTCACCGAGTGTTTATGGTTCTATATAGAACCATTTTTTACTAAAGAACCCATGAAGAACCGTCTTTTTTAAGCGTGTACGTGAATAAAGGCACAGGAGTAAGTCATTCTGAATGCACGCAAGTATCAAAAGTAAAAGGACCCCAAGTAACAGACCTTGTGCGATGTTCTAATAAAGTGACACTGTGATTGCAAACATGGTTACTCACCCCCTAAAGTGGTGCCACACTAGGTTCTAGAGTGAAATATTCTATTAAAAAACTAAAATAACCCCCTTCTGATGATGCATCTTGACGGTGGGAGGAGCTTATGAAAAACTACAAGCAAGGGGGACTTGATGGTGGGGCGTTTAAAAAATACGGAACTCTACACTCTAAAAATTACGGTTCTTTAGAAAGCAAACTGTGGTGTATAGAACCACAAACACTCAAAGAATGCTTTACACAACTAAAGGGTTCTTTGCCTAATTAAACGGTTCTTCAGACTGATGGAGAATGTGCTGTAGATGCTTCTATATAGAACCTTTTTCGAAAAGGGTTCTACATAGTGCTAAAAAGGGTTCTTCTATTGTTAAGCATCAAGCCTGTAACAATAGAAGCACCCTTTATGGTGCTATACAGAACCCTTTTCAAAAAGGTTCTATATATATATATTCACACAAAACACATCATCCATCTGCAGAACCATTCAGTCATGCAAAGGGATCGTTGTGTGTTTGTGGTTCTACATAGAAACATTTTCTTTACTAAAGAACCCTTAGCAAGTAGTTTTGTTCACTCTTTTACACTTATAAAATATGGTTCTTCAACGGTTCTTCAGTAAAGAAAACGGTTCTATATAGAACCACAAAGAACGCTTTGCATGATTAAAGGGTTCTCTGCATGGCGAAATGGTTCTTCAGACTGATGGAAAACGTATTGCATATAGTCCTATACAGAACCTTTTGGGGAAAGGTTCTATTTAGCACCAAAAAGGGTTCTTCTATTCCTACAGGCTTGACATCACAACATCAGCAGAGCCCTTTTTTGGTGCTACAGAGAACCATATACAACACATTCCACATCAATCATGGTGCAGAGAACCACTTAATCATGCAAAGGGTTCTCTGAGTGGCCACAGTTCTGCATTACGCCGTTTTCGTTACTGAAGAACCCTTGAAGAACCATCTTCTTTGCACTTTTACTCAAGTAATCCTTAAACTACGGCTATTTCCACTTTAACCTGAGCAGCTAAGGACTTTGCACCTGTACTTTGCCGCCGTTCACACATCGGTACGCTATAAAATGAGACGGGGATCCGAGTCACACGAGCTACAGTCCCGGTTCTCTGCCTCTCTCGGAACCTTAACTCACTCTTTACCTCGAGGAGCTCCTGAGCTCGTCAGCCCGTCATTGCTCAGCTGCTCCGCTCTCCCAAAGCCAGTGTGTGCCCAGCTCTTCTTGTGAACAGCACAGCATTAAGAAACAACTCAGACACCGAGCTAAACGTGAGCACACGGCCTAAAACCAAACCAGCAGGCCGACTTCGGGGCACTCAGTCCGCCATCTCAGCCCAGCTCACTCCCTGAACCCTCAGTGACTCAAGTGGAAAGCACGCTGCGCCTTCACTGCGGCTATTATTATGACTATCCCAGGCCCCTTTTAACACGAGCCCACGTATCCCCGCGCGATAAAAACACTCTCTGTCACGCCCTCGCCCGTCCGCGAGGCTTCCACACACACACGGACGCCGAAAAGCCGAACCGAAACACTTCACATTTTGTGTTTTGGTTCGGAGACTTTCTCAGACGTTTGCGTGTCGTCACACCCGCTGCAAACTGCATCATGGGATATGTAGTACGCTTCCCGAGCAGCAACAACGGAAACGCTCCACACTGCACTACATTACCCATGTACCGTTGTTCACAAAGAACAACGCCTCAGTAAAGTAAACAAATAAACAAGTGAATGAATGAACGAACGGCTTTGTGGTAAAACGCTAACCGGACAGCGAGGAAATGGAAGGATACGCACTTTAAATGTCATACAGATAAACACAAAATACACAGCCTCCTCTCAGCTTGAGCTTGTCACATACCCCCACCTTGTGGTTGGAAAGAACAAAGTACAAGACGACGGTTCTATCAGAGTTCTGTATAGAACCATTTCATGCTTAAACGGTTCTGTGCATGGTGAAATCGGACTGATGGAAAATGCGTTGGTTCTACATAGCACCAAATAGGGGTGTCGCCCTTGTTCACCATGTCGAGCTTGTAATAGAAGAGCCCTTTTTTGGTACTACAAGGAATCATAATCAAAAGAGAGAGAGCTATTTAAACATGCAAACGGCTCTATAAAGAACTCATGGTTCTGAACAGAGCCACTGCACCTTTGAAGAACCATCGTTTTTAACACTAAAAGGGCTATTCCACCAAATTTACAAAATCTCTGCATAATGTAACCGATAAGATGTAAAGAGTCATCCATAGTGGTTTGGTGTGAAGTGGTTCATTACAGAGAAACTTACCCAGTGGTGCTGATAGGAACCAGACGTCACAATGTCTGCAACACAAATATGGACATTTTATTTACTATGTATTATGCATGTCTGAGTTTTTAGTATACAAAATTTAAATATGTTTACATGTCCACCACAATGTATGAAAAAAATGAAATATTTTTGACCAAAAGCTTTTCTCAAAAATGTATGATGGAGCTTTTAGAAGCATTGAACTCATCAGATGTCTGGTTCCTATCACCACCACTGTGAACAATTCTGACTCTACGTTCCTCTAGAACAGAGCACTTAACACCAAACCACTCTGAATGGCCCTGTTTACATCTTCACTATTTAATTATGCAGAAATTGTGAGAAACGTGGAATTCAGCCCCTTGTAACACCACATCTCTGCCCATTTGTTTCTGCACGGTTTGTATTTAAATATGAGAGATGGGGTCAAAATGTTTATGGAGAACAGAACGTACTCTACAGAATCTCCACAGAAAAGCACTTATCGATAGAATGGGATGCTTGGAGCAACATGAGCTGATGGTCACCATGTCCAGTTGTCAGCTGGAGGGCATTGGGCTCCATCCAGTACCTTTGATGAGTTGGAGTGTCCAGAACTGATCGTCGAACATCAGTACCTGACCTCACGGATGCGTTCATGGCTGTATGCAATTAAATCCTCACAGCAGTGTTCCACCATCTAGCGTAAAGCCTTCCCAGAAGAGTAGAGCTTGTGACTGCAGCAAAGAAGGAACAAACTCTCTATTAATATCCTTGATTTGAGAAGAAACGGTGGACAGGCAGATGTCTACAGACTTTTGGAAATGTATGTATTGCTATATAATGCTTGACTGGAATGAAAATCCGCAGTTTTGTGTATAAGACTAGTGACCCCCACCATAGATAATATTCCCTTAACTCAAATACAGAATGAGAATATCAAGATAAGCTTGGGTGACCAAGCTATATATATATATATATCCTGTATACCGTACAATATTGTCACTCAATCTAACTGAAGAATGAACGCCTGGATGAAGAGGTAAAGCCCTGCCAAGAGGGCCAACTGCGATGACCTTTTAGGTTGTTTTCACACTTAGTTCATTTGCTGAAGTCCACGCCAGTTTTGTGACATGGTGTATTTTAGATACTCACTCGTCATCTATGCCACTTATCCTCTTGGGTCGCAGGGGTGCTGGAGCCAGTCCCAGCGTTCGCTGGCCCATGTTTATCAAGCGTTTCAAAGTAAGACCACTGACCTAAGATCAGGCTTCATCAGTTCATGTAATTCTATTCAGTGTTATATAAAAGCTGTAAACGGACCCAACATCAGTTTGACACATATGGGCCATTGGGCAAAAGGCAGGAAACACTCTGGACAAGTCGCCAGTCACAGGGCAGGCACACACTTTCACAACTAGGGGCAATTCAGTATCTCCAATTGACCTGGCTGTGTGTGTTTGGACTGTGGGACGAAACCCACATGTAAACTCAACACAGAAAGGACTCTAGTTGCCTGACCGGGGAATCGAACCCAGGCCCTTCTTGCTGTAAGGCGACAGCACTACCTGCTGCACCACCAGGAGGCCTGGGCTCACGATGCAAGGTTTAAATTACACACGCTGTTTGTTTATTCATCAGAAATCTTGCAAGGATACAAGCCCCCTGTTACTCTCACTTGCAACCATGAAAAAAGAAACATAGAAAAAAGAGGCACTTAACATCTATGGCTACGTTCACATTACCAGGTTGAAGTGGCACAAATCAGATTTTTTGCCCTAATGTGACTCAGATCTGATGTTTTCAGGGCTGTGCAGACACGCAAATCCGATCTAAGCCACTTTCACATGTGGTCCTAGATACGTATGCAATGCGTGGCCATGCGTCAATTCATGGCCTTAACGTGACGCTCAGATCGGAATTCATGTGCGCTTTTTCCACCCTGTGCACCATCATTCAGTTACCATGGCAGCAGCGCCAAACAGAAGTTAAAGCCTGTAAATGGTGGAAAAGCAGCTCCTCCGTCTGGCTCTAATAATGAAGCTGAGAGCTGATCAGAGTTAATGATCTTCTCAGAGAAGCTCGTTCTGCTTGTTAGCTGATGATGATGCAGTGATTCAGTCACATGACGTTATTGAGTACGATGAGCTCATGAGGGTCATTTCTGGACGCCGGGTCATCACATTAATGACAGATTTGAGTCACTTACCTAAACGAGTGCGAACCATCGAGTCAAAGAGATCGGATTTGAGCGAAAAATCACATTTGAGCAATGAGGCTTGTAATGTGATGTGTATCCCACTCAAAGCAATATTAATAATCCCTACTTGAGATTTGCGTCTTTATGATTGGTTTATCGATTTGAATTTAGGGTCTCTGATATTTGGTCAAAAATACATTCAATGATCAAAGTGCTAAAATCAAATGTATATCTTATTATATGGAGTGATTCAAAAAGATTCATCTGACTGTAAAGCAGCATATTTTACAACGGTGAGGCGGCCGAGGAAACAATCACATTCCAATCGTAAGGGGGAACGTTAGAGTTTCTGACCGTCATTGGAAGACGGCCCCCTTCAGTCTGTGAGGAGATGAGACCCCTGAGCAGAAAGCGTTTTGCATTCTCCACTTCAATAACAGTGAATCTGTCATAACCGTGCAGCATGATTTTTGTCATCTGTGAACCTCCAACAGCTCAGAGCTTTCATCGTTGGTTCCACAGCACTGGACAATCTCCACAATCACACCGAAAGAGCCGCGAGTACAGCGACACCTGACGTGCCAAATGGAGTATGGCATGAATTTGACCACAGCGTTAATGATGTCTGTACAGCTGGAGGAGGTTCATATTGAGCACTTGTAAAATGACATAAACTTGATTCTCACTTAAAAGTGAAATAAAATCAGTTTGAAATCAGATGAATCTTTTTGAACCACCTCATTTTGCTCATCTGCCGTTATTAACAGCAGGCTCATGCTGCAAGAGCGATATGAGCGAAGAACGATACTAAAACAGGCAGGTTACGTGGACAGCACAGCACTGACGTGCCGCTAAAAGAGCTAGATAGCATGCTCTGATGTTGAATTCTCTTGTTTAGTGCGTGGCATCATGAAAATTAATCTCAAACAGCAGCAAACGGAACCAGCATTCATCCGGAAGAGGGCCGAGACCTACGATTTTGGCTGGACCACCGCTCTGTTGTGCAGTGCAACCCTGAGTACAGATGGAGCGTTCACACCTGTTAAACTGGGCTAAGCTAAAGAAAGAAAGGTTCAGAGGGTCTACACTAAACAAAGTGAGAAAGCGTCCTTAGATATTATAAAGAATTTAACAATAAGCTGATCAATCAAGTAGAATCAGAAGTGCTTCTGCTTGACTGGAATAAAACCTCCAGCCCTATCGTGGACACTCTTGACTGAGAACACAAGCAGGCACCTCGAAAATATCTTCTTGTGGACATATGATGCAACGCACTATTAAATATGATTTTATTAACTCTTCTGAGCAAACGGCAAAATCAATAGATCCACCTGAAGTCCCACTGAGCAAAACAAATCATGTCCAAATCATGAAAATCCTTCATACACTTCTCAAAGAAACTGAGAGCGCAGTGACCACTGAGCATGAAGAAGAAAACAAATTAGTCCAGTTTCTGCTGATCTCAGATCAGTCATTACTCAATACTCCGATTTCACATGATCGATGGATTGCCGCTGTCTGAACAAAACCTCAAATCTCCAAAATGGCAACGTTTAGATGCAATAAAAAGATTTAACTGATAAGGTTTTGATCTGACCGTGACAATACAGGGTGGGAATTCTGTCTCCACATGGCCTTGATTTCCAGATCATTTTATCATCTGGACATAACACACTTAATTGGTACATAGGGAAATTCTCAGACATGGTGAGAAGGGAATTTACTGCTCCATGACCTCAGAAAAAATAAATATTGTAATGCAGTGATGTGTATCGAGGAGGGAAAAAAAAAAAAAGTTAGCCTTTGGCCATATTGCCCACCCCCAGATTTTTTTTTTCCTATATATTTATTTATTTGTTTTAGAAAACTCTTGAGCAACGTGTCCACAAAATGTTGCTAATTACAATACGGAAAAGCTTGAATTTCAAAATTTGCCCCACCAAACGTGAACAAGTCCCGTTTGGAGTGGAGAACGAACACGTTTCAAATACAGTCAGTCATTTATCCCTAATGACTCCGAAGCGAGCTATAATTTACTGTTGATGATTGGGGGAAGGCAATACCTGATGCTGGCTCAGCATTCTCTCTTTAAAGCTTTACAAAAACAGTCACTGGACTCTCATCAACATAATCATCACTGACGGGCTTATTGCTCCAGCTGAAACGTTAACTGAAACCCAGAACAGGAGAATTGTGTTAGTTGTAGTGCAGAACGGGAACAGAGACACCAAAAAAAAAAAAAAAAGTGTCATGTTCAAAACAACGAAAGCAACTGAGCCGAGTCTGAACGAAATGTGGAGACTAACACAGACGTGGTCTGAAAACGTCTTATTTACTGAGACATGGCGCAGTCAGAGTTTCACTCAGTCCTTCTCCAGCCACCTCTGAGAACACAGCACAAACACTTCTCTCTTTTTCGCACGGGAAAGAGCGTCATTCTTTTATTACATGTACAACAATGTACACAAATTTGAAGCAAGGTCACACAAGAGACCAGTAGTAGCCATAAAGAGGTATATCTGTGTGGTTGCAGTAGCACGTCGCCTTTTACCTCTCCTTCCGTAAGCGGGGCAGCGCGAGATGCGAAGATCTCCCTCGATCTTCGACTCTAAAGTAGCGAACACTCCATAGATGCCGTTACTAAACACTCCGGAGGACCACTTGCGTGCGTCTCTCTGACCTCTGACCCCTTGCTTAGGCACTCACTCTCTCCAATGTTATTCTTTTAACTCCACTCAGCCCTTTGAGAGACACAGACATACAAAACAAATCCTAAAGGAGCAAGAGGAAAAAAGAACTTTCCCTGATCTCAAAAATTAAGATGCTTGTTTTGTCTTAAACTAAAAACACCTGTTTCCTTCAGTCCGTGTTCGAGTCTGTGTCATCATTAATGTAGTCCTCCTCTACAGGGGTCGCCGCGCTCTGGGTGCCCCACTCGTCCTCATCGTATTCTATACTGTCATTATCCTCCAGCAGCTCGTTATCAGGCTCCGCCCTCTCTGCTGCTGCTGCTGCCGGCCCCGCTTCCGCTCCACCTCCTCCGTCAAACTCCGCCCCCCGCTCCTCTCCAGCTGGCGCGTAGCCATTGTTGTTGGAGAACGGGGCACGCTCGCGGGTGTCCTCCTCAACGTACACTTTCTGATGGCACATGGGGCAGGTGTCCTGGATGTAGAGCCACTTGCGGAGGCAGAGGGCGTGGAAGTAGTGGCGGCAGGGCGTGATTCGGGCCGAGGCTGTAAACTCCTGGTAGCAGATGGCGCACACATCCTCCACGTCCCGCAGCTCGGTGCCCTTCACCTCCGGAAGGGAGTTGATCTTTTTCACGGCCGTGCGGCGGTTGATGAAGGTCTTCCAACCATTCTTCGCCTGCAAAGAAGTGATGAGGGAAACTGAATGTATATTTTTTGGCTATCCACAATGATAATCATCATGATGTATATCTAAAAAAGTGATCATCATTTGTATTATTATTTATTATTTTATAAATAATAATGTGCTTTTATTACAATGTTAGACTTCTAGTTATAACAATGGCAATAATAAGTGCATGCATAAAATAAAAATCTAAACCAGAAATATGAAATGGTTTCAGTGAGTATTACGGCTTATCAGTTCACCTTACTGTTGGGTGGTATAACGGTATACCGTGGTATTTAAAAATAGTGTGAGTATGTTGAGAGTATTTCAGAAGTATGATGTGTCAAACAGCCAAATAAACATTCCACACATTTATATTTTAGAGGGGCTGATTGGCTGTGAGACCTCACTGATAGGTGGTGCTGATAGAGAGGAGGAAATAAACAGAGCCAGGAAAAACCTTAGAAAAACTAAGTACAATGGCAGCCAGAGACGATATAAAAGGGGAGAAAGGAGACTGGCTGGGTTGGAAATGAATGGAAGAACTCCTAACGCTCAACATGGTGCTGTTTACAGAGAAAGTCCAGCCCCTCAATAAAGAGAGCCGATCGGCTTGCTGGTAAAGATGCAAGCGGGAACAATCCTTACCCTGTTTGGGCTCAATTGCAGAGCTGAAAAGTGTTTTTGTGCATTATTGCGCTAAACTCCAGGTAGGGTTTCCGCAGCCCTGTGCACGGCCCATAGTAGCCAAGAGGTTTGTATTTCCAACATTTGAACAAGGAGCTGCAGGGTCCTGTGACCAAGGGGTTCATGCAGGGCTGCAGCAATCCTAACTTCCAAGGTCCGTTTGGGAAAGTCTGTCCACCTGGGAGCTATATTTGCAGCACCGCTGGCCAGTTGTTCCAGGCCATACAAGATCAGGCTCCTATCTTTCTGAATAGGGGAAGACTAAACTCTTGAGACTAGGCCTGTGTGCCGTAATTTGATACCAAAAAAGCACCAACCAAAGCATCTTGGTACTACCGAACACCAAAACGTCTCAAAAAATTGGGGCGGTCCTTGATACTTTGTATAAAACACAAATCACAGGATTATTAGAGTTAAACATACTACCAATTCCAAAAGGCTGCTGGAGATGGAAGAATCTGGACTAAATATATTACAACCATATACAGACACCAATGTTTCCAGTGATAAAATATCACCAAGCAAGTAATTAAACCACAGAACAGTTATTGTTTGGGCTCGGCAGCTGTGGCAATCAGACAGAAGGCTCCACCATCTCTGTAGGCTACGAGAAGTTGCACGTTTTTCACATAAACGTTGCTTTGCAAGCCTTTAGAACAACTTCATTTATTTGAACTGTTTTACTGCTATGATTCTACTTTATTTAGACTATTTATTTATTTGTGAGATTTGCCTTCACGTGTGCTTTGGCCTGCTCACCCCTGCGGTGGGCTGGCATTTCGCCTGCTCCCGCACACAATACTGAAAGTTATCACAAGATGCTGTGGCGGGTCCCTAAAGTGCAGATCTCTATTGCAAACTACACAAAGCTTATTTGAATCTCATTAAGTAGATGAACACTAAGGTGAATTTAGAAATCCATACATGAATCCAAAACCACCCCTAACCCTTACCTGCAGGTAAATGTTGAAGTACGCATGGAGGCACATCATACAGGCCCGTATCTTGCTGCCCGACTCGAACATCATGGTGTAGGCGCCGTTGCCGAACATGACCACGCCGAAGACAAATTCGATAACGTTGCCCGTGGAGCGCACGTAGTAGACGTAGTCATCCAGCTTCTCCCAGAGTACGTTGTAGTAGCCATCGATCATGAACAGGCCATACACAGTCAACGAGACCAGCACCTTCAGGCACAGCTCCACACAGAAGGCAGTGACGGCAAACAGCCAGGTGTTGAGGGCGTAGTGTCGCCATAGCAGGCGACTGAGCAGCACAGGCAGCACCAGGAGACCCAGCGACACCAGCAGCACGGGCAGGTGGCGGCGGGCGGACGGGACGTGTGAGGCGCTCAGGGACATCAGCACTGGGTCCGTCATGCCGTGGATGAAGTGCAGGACGGCCGTGAGCAGGAGGCACATGTTCCTGCTGAGGCGCACCAGCCGCTCTTCGGGATCCAGACCGCTCAGTCCCGTCTGCAGCGCAAGGATGAAGAAGAGCACGGGTGCCACAAAACCAAGCCGCTTGTCCTCCTCCTCCGTGGAGCCGATGAAGGCCAAGATGCTGATTAAATGAGATCAGATCACATGAAATTTACTGTCATATCACAGGTGAGTAGTTTTTGTGTGCAAAGCCCAAAGCTAGGGTTGCGATGATTAGTCCACAAAACCCAGTGATAAGGGGTGCATGCTAAACGTAACTTTATCTGTTTCAATAAATCCTTTTTAAGTAATTAACATATATAATATTTATATATGTACACTGAAAATAAAAACACTTTTGAAATATTTTTAGCCTGAATGCAAACAAACACAGAAAAACTCTTCAGGGAATCCTGACTGAAGCGTCTCGTTAAATTCACATTTCACAGGATACAAGTTCTCCACAAGGGGACACGTTAGCAGCCAAACTGCTTTTGATGTTTCATAATGAGCAGTACTTCACTTCAGCGACATTGGCCCTTCATCAAAGGTGCGTACAGTCAAATCCGATTGCAAAATGAGCAAATTTTACCAACTGTTTTGTTATTTATCAGTTTCGTATTTGGAGCATCTGTACAACCAAACCTACGTATGGTCGGAGCGTGTGGACATCCGAGCGCTAGATTTGTGGTTAACTAACCGAAGCTATTACAGTACCATCTATAATACAGATAACAACAAGAAAAGTAGAAAACAATAAACACTGATCATTTGTGCATATGGTAACCCAGTCCAAAGTAGACCCATGTATTCAACATGCACACTAGTATAAACAAATTCTGTAACTCATCCCATTTTAAGGCACGTTACACTGTGGTTGTTTTACACTGCAGACTCCACCCAAAAAATACAAGCCAGCTCTCCACCACCTTTGAAAACAAGACATTTTGTTTATTTTCATATTCTAATCATAGTAATATTAACAATATAAAGTTTGGTCAGTAGGGGAGCAATGCGGACACCTGCTCGACCACAAACACCTACAAGCACAGCTATTAGCTCAGGAGCCACTCAATACTGTCGTTGCTTTCATTTGCTCTCTACCAGCTGCTTCAAGTAGGGTGTACATCATGTAAATGTGGTGGTTGGTTAGTATAGTGGGTAACACCTTGGCCTTCTACACTGTAGACTGGGGTTCAATCCCCGACCAGGGCAAACACCCTACACTATACCAATAAGAGTCCTTGGGCAAGACTCCTAACACCACCTTGGCCTACCTGTGTAAAACGATCAAATTGTAAGTCGCTCTGGATAAGAGCGTCAGCCAAATGCCATAAGTGTAAATGATACGTAAATTAGGTGTCAGCTTGCTGGTGCTTGATTTTACGCACTAGAAGCACAATATTTATCGCTTCTCATACTGTCATCATGATATTCAATACCTTCAACAAAGGGCATATTTTACGTCTGTATCCTGGAGGCCTACTCTTTACTTTATAGTGCATTATAGAGTGCTTTTGTTTTAATGTTCATACGGCGCAAACTGTCATTCAAACTGACTCAAACAGCCAATATAGCTTCTGTTACTTTGCCGAAATCATAAAAGAAGAAAATCAATGAAGAAAGAAACACCTCTGTCCACCCAGTCCTCTGTAAATATGTAAATGTAGCTACACGCACTGGGATGCAAATTGTTTTTGTAGTTTTGCACAGAGCCACTTTGTAGTTTATTTCATTTCATTTAATCTTTTTATTATTCTGGATCTCGTGACCTCTGTAGGAGAGATGCCACACAAAATTTCACTGTACTTGAATATATTATTGAATATATTTACTGGCCAACGCAGCACTTGGGGCAGTCGTGGGCTGGAGGTTAGGGATCCAGCCTCGTGACCGGAAGGTCGCCGGTTCGATCCCCAGAGCCGATAGCACATGACTGAGGTGTCCTTGAGCAAGACACCTAACCCCCAACTGCTCCCCGGGCGCCGCGGATTGGGCTGCCCACCGCTCCGGGCAAGTGTGCTCACTGCCCCCTAGTGTGTGTGCGCTTACTAGTGTGTATGTGGTGTTTCACTTCACGGATGGGTTAAACGCGGAGGTGAAATTTCCCCGTTGTGGGACTAATAAGGGTCTCTTAATCTTAATATAATGACAGATTCTATTCTGTTCACCTGCAGCACAGACAGAACTTCAAATAATGTGCTGTGATGGGGGGGCGATGTGAGAGGAAATACGGGCATAACAGTTTAATTTCTCCATTAAATATCTGTTAATATATCTCAATTGATCATTTTTTAGCAATAAATGAATGAGGCGCTAATCAGAGATCATTTGCATCAGTTTGAAAAGCACCGTCTTCACATCTAACAGGTTGGAAATCTTATGTAAAAATGTTTTTGGTTAAAAAATAATAATAATAATTCACAGAAATGTCCACATATGTGGACCTAAAGGGTAAATATAAGGCAAAAAAGTAGTGCTTGGTGCAGGGCTGAGCGCTATGGCCAAAAACATGGTGACGAGTCCTAGTTTGCAGGTGCTAAACAGTTTAGTTTCTCAGCAACGTTAGCTTAACACGAATAGAAAACATTAGCTGGCTCGGCAGGTCAGTGATGGATCACAGCGCCTTGCTGCCATCACTCCTACCACAGCTGTTCACAGTGGACGGAGCGCTGCGTCACGTTAGCCAGCTTCTAAAAACAGCTAGCCTGGAAAGATAGCTTTCCTTTAAATCCGTGCAGTGCTCTCTCGCTCACTTCTGTTTCTTGGGAATGCATGAATACTAAAATATGACTGAGCGCTGTAACAGAGCTGTAGTCGTGGGAAGCAGACATGACTCAACGCTGCTAAAGCTTGATAGGATGTAAGGAAAGCGGCGAGATCGCTGCTGGACAGTACAGGTACAGTCAATCTGCATGTGCGCATCGGAATTTTTAAAATGGTCAGTTCAAAATACAAGAACACTAAATAGGTATATTAACTTTGCAGATTTGCCCTCTGTCTCAATGTTTAGAATCAATTCACTGTAAAAAAAAAAATAATTAAGCTTGGAACGGTTGAAAGTATAAGAGGTAAAGGACGACTGGCAATAAGATGGATAGAGACAATCAGAAGAACCATGAATCAATAAGAAGCCGGAGGAGCCAAACAGAAGACAGAACATTCT
Organism: Pygocentrus nattereri; assembly: GCF_015220715.1. Lineage (NCBI taxonomy): Eukaryota > Metazoa > Chordata > Actinopteri > Characiformes > Serrasalmidae > Pygocentrus > Pygocentrus nattereri. The sequence goes on from NC_051221.1 coordinate 9,032,287, forward strand.
GAAGAAACTCTGTCCATTTGGTCACCAGGGGCTGGAACAGACTGGATGGCACTTAATAATAGCTAATTTATTGGGGTCATTTAAAAAAAAAAAAAAGAGAGAGAACAAAACAGACGCACTGAAACAAGCTGGGTCAGGTGTTAAGATCTTGTTTTTGCACAGTTTCATTAAATTTGATCTCCTGCTGAAATATAATACTGAATTGTATTATATCACTCAGCACCAGTCTGAAGTGTCTCTTCTGATCTTCTAATCACACAGAGATTAGAAGATCACTACAAACCCACTACTAGAGGGAACACTACAAACCCTACTGAATTTTTACTGAATGCACACATGCAGCTGTGTGCAGAAGTTTGAGCACCCCGGTCAAACGACACGTTTTGTTTATTTTACAAGCGAAAATCTGGGAACAAACTTCTGCTGATTTTTCTGCACAATTACAGTTTATTTGCTGGATTTAACATTTTTAAAAGAAAAAATGAAACATAAAATGTGGCATGTGCAAAAGTTTTGGTTTTTTTCCCCATTTTCTCCCTAATTTAGTCATTGACAGCTAGATCTCCCCCAGTCACACGGTGTTACCAAGCTGGGAGCCTTTTTTCCGATATGTTAAACTTAAAATGTGTTATATAAGGGTCCTATTGTCCTGTAGGCAAACCGTGCTTCGCCAGAGAGGTTTCAAAGTTTTGCACCCGTGTTGTAAAGTTTCTGCTTGGACCAAAAAAAGGTCGTTGTTGTGTTTTAATGGAGCGCATTATGACTGCTGTCAGACGAAAATCTCATTTCTCTCTCTTGGTTTTTTCTGACATAGTTTGAAAGTGTCTGCTGTCCTTTACATTGTCTCTAATTTCATGATGAACCGTCCAAAAGAAATGGCCCAAAATTAATTATTTAGAAAAAACTCTGGTTCCATTGACTTACATTAAGGTGAAATATGTTTTTTGCCTCTCCTGTAAAGTTACAAATTTGAAAATACGAGGTTTTGTTCTGACAGCAGCGATATGTGTATTTATACAACAGTTGGTTCCGGCCACGCAAGCTGATTGGTTGAGAGACGTTCTAACTGCGCTGATATTTCACCATAACATCACAGGTTTTTCACAAACACCCTATCACTCCGCTGAGGCGCTGTTGCTAAGCAACGACTTTGACAGCTGTAGGAGGCGCTCAAGCCATTTGGACGTTTTTACTTCTGACTTCGCCACAAACAGAAGATGGACACCGTTAAGATCACATTTGACCGACGGCTGATTTGGTCCGACTCTGAAGATGAGGCGACACTAAATTCCCAAACTGTTAGTAGTTCTGTGAGGAGCTGGAGAACGAACTGCCGGCTGAGCAGCAAGTGGGCGGAGCTCGTTACTCTGACGTAGCAATAAGCTGCTTGTTAAGGAGCTATAATCTGGGGAAGGAACTGAACATTAAAACATATTAAACGCAGCGTTCACAACCCAGTTTATTAACTTCTTACTGTATTTATTTAACTGCTGTATTAAAGCAGTAGAAACACTCAAGATCATGTGTTATCGCTATAACATCACGGCTGTGATGATCTACGGCAACCAAATCACAATAACACACTCTCGAGTGTTCTATTGCTTAAATGTCCAACCATGGAATATAAGTAGTTTCTCATATTTGTGTATTCAGAATTACTGCCTTGTACTTATTAAATCAAGTTGAATCATGGCTACATTTTTGCATTGAGCTAGAAATGCAGGACGATGAAATCACATCCATTTGAGCAAATCTGAGGAAGAATAAAATCAGTATTGGACAGATGTTTAGACTTGACCAACAGTGCTAATCGATATTTCATGATGCATTTACTGTATTAAGAAGCAGAGCAGTTAGTGTTATATTTCACTATAATATTAATCCAGGTGGATGTAAATTAAATATCAGCCCATAATTCCCATATCAGTGCATCCCTATGATCAACAGTTACATAAACAATTGTAATTGCATCATTATGAGGTCAAAATTGTACTACTACTACTACTACTACTACTACTAATAATAATAATAATAATAACAACCTGAGGCCCAGGTAGTGGGCAATGGAGGAGATGACTGCGCTCATGCCCAGAACCGTCAGTGTGGAGTCGCAGCCACTGATGATCAGGTTGCTACACAGGTCCCAGAAGACGTCCCACGTCAGGTAGGGCTGCTCCCCGCCGCTCTCCAGCCGGGCCGCCTTCACCACATACACCAGCACCACGGCCTGTGCCGTCATGCGGGTCAGCCAGAAGACTCGCAGCACGTCGGGGAAGCGGATCCTCTTCCACGTGTCCTCCAGCAGCAGCTGTAGGCCATAGATGCGGTACATGTGGCGCACCAGCAGGTACACATAGCGGCAGGAGTAGTAGAACCACTTGAGCCGCAGCAGCAGGCACACGGCCGTGTTCAGGGCCAGCATCAGGCCCGAGGCCACGGCCACCAGCTGCCGCACGTCCAGCGGCAGCTCCATGACCAGGCCTGACAGAGGCAGCAGGATGTCCAACACCACTAGGGCAGCGCACAGCGAGCGCACGTTCAGCAGGACCACGTATCCCGTGCCAAACAGCAGCTGCAGCACCGCCATGCCCAGCCACAGCGTGGGCCCGTTTCGGGGCAGCACCCGAAAGCCCAGTGCTGCCTTGTAGTAGGCGCTATAGAAGTCTATATGGGACGTGGCATAGTAGTTTATCAACACTGCAACGGCGCCCAGCAGCACGGCACAGAACAGGGCGTAGAACTTAAAGAGGGACTTCTGAGACAGCACCAGCACTACACTGCAGACCACAATACCTGAAAAACACAAGAGGAACACGGCTCAACATGGTAAGTAATACACACTATTTACGTGTAGGAAGGCATTTGATGTTTCTCTTGATTCACCATATTTTTAGCGAGCTGGAAGACTAGCATATTCACCAATATTCAGATAAATGTACTAGTATGGAGTCACTATAATCCACTGTACTTCAGGAAAGAAGCCAGTTTGAGGCCGTCATATTCTCTTTCAAATGAACTAGTTGGTAGGGATGTGTAATGTACTGTAAACAAATCATTATCAACAAATAACAGTTTAAAAATGATCAGCATTGGACAAATGTGTAGATTTGATACATATAACAAACTGATATCTGATGACAAATTCATTGTACTCCAGTAGGGCAGAATGTTTAGGCAATACCAGGCTACTGTACTAAGGTGCTTGCATTTTATTCATTTTACCACAGAAATAAATGACATCTCTCTCCACAATGCTAATCCAGATTAAGCCCAAATGCATTGAATTAATGTTTATGTGTCAGTAGAGTTGGGCAATATGACAATTATTGTTATCGTGATAAACTACATCACCACATGTGACGATATGCTTTTCTGAGCATACAGTGGATACGGTTGGTACTGAAAACAATCCCCAACTGCATGTTTGAAGACAAAGAAATCGTCATTAGTCCTGCTTAGGTCATTTAGTGCAGGTCAGTATGTGAAACGTTAAATACGAATAATTGTTTTCGTAGCTTTTGTTTCCAGAGTTAAGTATTTTAAACACGGCACCACTTTGTTCCAACTTTACCGATGCCAGAAAGAACAAATAGGACACGCCATGTATCGCAAAAACCTCTTACAGTAGCAAGACAGTAGATATTTGCCATATCGCCTACCTCTACATGTCAGTATTGGTAGATATGACTGATTATCGAGCCACACTTCACACATCAGTGTATCCCTACTAGTTCGTTCCCATTACATTCACACTAGTTTGCAGCCATCATGTGCTCCCCACTTCAAACAGGAAACAGTTTGAAGCCATCATGTTCGCCATGCTCTTAAGATCAGATCTAGCTGTACTAAAAATAAACCTTGGAGAAGGTAAATATATTGCCATGTTAAGGCCTCTGCTGCAGGTCAGCCACAACAGTCCAAACAACCCAACACAGCCTCCCCACTTCAAACGGTAAACTATGTGAAGCGTCGTATTCTCCATATTCTACAAAAGCAAGCAAGTATGAGCCATAACTTGCTTAAGATCCCATCTAACTGTACGAAAAATAAACCTTGGAGAAGGTAGATATACTAACATAAGGTTGCATGTTAAGGCCTAAGCTACATGTCAACCACAACAGTCAAAACAACCCAACATATCCTCCGCCCTTCAAAAAGTAAACAGTGTGAAGCCACCACATTCTCCATATGCTACAAAACAAGCAGGTATGATCCATAACTTGCTTAAGATCCCACTAAAAATAAAGCTTGGAGATGGTAAATATAGTAACAACATAAGATCGCATGTTAAGGCCTGGGCTACATGTCAACCACAACAGTCCACAAAAACAAGAAGTGAGGCCTCTGCTGTGAGTGCAGCTTGCCCGGTTTAGGTTCGGTAAGCTGACAGAAGCCAAAAACAATCGAGCAGGGGGTTTTCTGGCAGCAGGGCAGGAGTTGAGATGAGATAAGTGCGAGCTGAGCAAAGAGGCCAAGGTTGTTTGCTCCACTAAATCGGCTTTGTGCGGAGAGCAGGGAGGCCCGGAGTGCTGCTCCTTCTGACCAGGAGACACGCTGTCCGCGCTGTCAGCCGGCCGCTGGAGAACCTGTGGAGAAATGAGCGGAAGGGTGGGGGTAGTTTGGCCGGTGTCTTACCCAGCACTCGCCCCACAACCCTGCCGGCTGTGCCGGCCCAGCCCGCTCCGGGGTCGGGGTAAGAGTTAAAAATGGCGTCGATTATAAAGATACAGGGCACCCGCAGAGCCACGTCCAGCACGGCCAGGGCCTGCTGGCTGATCCGAGCGCCGGCGGAGGCCATGTCCGTGTCGTCGGTGCCGTTAAAGCCCTCCTCCCCTGCCGGCCCTCGTCGTCTCCGTCTGTCCGTCGCGGTCTCAGCGCCGCCGCTGTGTCTGAGCCGCCATCTCCGCTCCCTCCGCTCACTGTTGCTATGCGAAGAACGCGGAAGCGGAGCGCGTCACCGCTCTGATGTCATCGCGTAGCAACGACGCAACGGAGCGAACTAGCTAGCTAGATCGATCAGTTAGCGTTAGCTAACCAGCTAAACGAAGTCAAACACAAATGAAACCAACTTAACTAAATAAATAACGGAACAAACACAATATAGATGGTTGATGTGTCCACATTACTCAACATTAACTTTTTAACAACGAATATATATCTACATATATAGATTTACGTGCGTGTTTATGTGAAATCCGCATATACAATCACCAGCCACTTTATTAGGTACACTCGTAAAAGGCTGGACCCCCTTTTGCCTTCAGAACTGCCTTAATTCTTCATGGTAGACTTTAAACAAGGTGTTGGAAACGTTCCTCAGAGATTTTGGTTGGTTATTTGAGTTCCTGTTGCAACTGAACTGGTGTACCTAATAAAAAGGCAGGAGTGTGTGTGTGTGTATGTTATGTATCCCAGGTGCTAAAAAGGAAAGCTTATTATTTTAAATTATAAATATTTAATATTTTAAAATACATAAAATTGTTCTTAATTAATACAATTATTGTTAGATAATGCTTAATTATAAAATTAAATGCCCACTTTCTGTTAAGAACTATGCGCATTTGTATGCATATCACCAAGTTTTTTAGACCTATCTGGAAAAATATCGTAGAGATGTGTTGCTAGTTTAAATAACGTTTTTTTGTACCAAAGCCAAAGTAAAATTTTAAGACGCATGCAGTGCTAAACAAAATAAAACACTATACTGGTCAGCATAAAGCTGATTTTATCGATACCATTCTGTTTTGCTGCTGCATGTTTGACATTATCATCATTTAAATGTCCATACGTATCCAGACAACTCTTCTAATGAATAAGTTCAGTTATTTTAACAAATGCTCAATTGTGCACTGGCAGCTTGGATAATCTCCACAGAAAAGCACTTAGCAATGGATTGGGATGCTCTGGAGCAGCCGCACATAAGCCCAAAGTCACCATGCCCAATGCCATGTTCGATGCCAAGTACCCCCAGCATTGAGCTGTGGAACAGTAGAATTGTGCTCTCTGGAGAGATGGAGCTCCATTCCAACACCTTTGGGATGAGTTGGACCGATCCATAAAACATAAAACAGGGCTTGCCAATTAGCTGCTTAACTGGATCAGGTATTGTAGATCAGATCTGTTGTAAGCAGGAAAATCACTAAACAGTGCAAAGCAGGGAGGACTCTAGAACCAGAGTTGGAAACCACTCTGCAAAGCCTACCCAGAGGAGTAGAGGCTGTTACTGCAGCAAAAAGGGGACAAACTCCCTATTGTTCATTAACTTCAGATGAAATGCTGGATGAACATGTACAGAGACATTAGGCCATTTAGGCCCAATCCCATTTCTTCTTTTAACCCCTACCCCTTATTTTCGAGGGCCCCCCTAACCCAAGGGGTGGTGGTTGATATCTTGCCCTACGAAATGGGGCAACCCTCAAAAAAAACATTACTTCATTAACAGCTATTGGTGCTGCTTTGTAGGCTACCCGGTCAGACTTCAGAAACATTAGCACGCTATGAATGAATTGAAACGACATTAAACTAAGATAATACTGTGGTTATTGTAATTTTTTAACAGAGAAAATACTTCGATTTGTGGGTTTCTTTGGTCGCTCGCGCAGCAATCTTGCCGGTTTTTCTTTCTTCTTTTTTTTTCTATAACACTCCGTTTGGAGCGTGCCACTGAAAAACCTCTGTTTGGAGGGCCATGCAGCCCTAACACTTCACCCTACCCCTCTATCCCAACAAAAATCGGGACACCCTAACCCTAGACGTGAACACGCAAAACAGGGTTAAGGGCTAAGTGGTGAAATGGGATTGGGCCTTTGTGTATTTACCGTGCTGTGCTGATCAGTACCGTCATTTCCATCACTCAACACAATCAATTCTAAACCTTTATACATGTTTATTATACATCAGCACTGAGGTCTTTTCCATCAGCTGTTTGAACAGTTCAGTGCATGGTTTCCATGCATCAGCAAAATGTGACTGAATCTGGGAATCAGCCAGAAGGTCCACTGACTCAGTGAGCTCTCAGCTCTCACACGGCCTCATTTTTAATCATTATAGATTTAGGTAAGACCAGATGTATCAGCTTCCAGTGAAGAACACTTTCAGGGTGTTGTTGTAGATGGTGCTGGCCAGCTCTGCAGGGTCCTCATTCCTCGCTGCTGCCATCACCTCCAGCACTTGTCTGAAAAAGACATGCATTTTTTATTACACTGATGAATGCGTACCTGCAGTCCTAAAGATACCATGCCATTCCCAGGCTATTCAACCTGTAGATCCCCAGCACTGCAGAATCGAGTGTGGAAAGAGTGATATTACTGATCTTTATCATTGCCACTAATTTAGAGGTTAAATAAACACATGATATTCGGCTTACCAACAGTAATGCTAGCCATATGACAACTCTGCAGTAACCAGGCAGAGTAAAAAAATAAATTAATTAAAAAAAACCCCCAAACAATTCAAACAGCCTATCCAGGTATCTGCCTCAAATCTCTTGCTGTTTCAAGATACAACATGAAAAGGGGATTCTTCTTGTGTATAAACTGGAAATTGTCCCTCTAGAGACCACTGTGGCACCACTATAAGAGGCAAGTGGGCATGATGTAGATATGGTTACATTTATAATGTCTCTTAAATTATTGCTCACTTGTAATAAGTCACATTGTAATAAGCGGCGAAATTGTGCTAAAAGTGCTGATTCTAATCTTTCAGGTGATGCCACATTTGTGGTCTGTAAGTAGACGAGCAGATATTATCACATATTGACTTTGACTTGTGCAGAAGAAAACATCCGTTATATTTTGTTCATGTTTTTATAATTTCTTAGTATTTAAACAAACAGAATAAAACTGTGGAACATACCTTGTAAAGAAATATGTAATCATATTTAAAGATTAACTGAGAAACTGAGTGTCTGAGAATCTGTTCCACTGATAAATATTCTGGACTAGACAACCTGAACATTTGGTGTCCAGTATAATGTGGTGTTACTTGTTCTGATGTTGCGATGCTGCTCGGTGACCTACATGATATGGCAGGGTTCGTTCCTGTCCTTCAGGCAGTGGCCTGCCTCCCACTTTTTCTTGGTGGGAAATGTAGTTTTTATGAACTTGGATCCCGCATGAGAGTTTTTGATACCACACCACGGAGCATCTGGGAGAGAGACAGAGACAGAGAGAGAGAGAGACAGAGAGAGAGAGAGAGAGACAGAGACAGAGACAGAGAGAGAGAGAGAGAGAGAGGAACAGAATGGCAATAGGGTTCAGCTGTTAGACTGAAAATGATCAGGTATAGAAGTTTTACAAAGGCCTAGTGCCCAAAGTGCTGTTAAGCACAGTTTAACAGTATTGGAGAGTGAAGTACAACATAATCTAACAGCTTTTTTAGGCAGTTAAACAGACTCAAGTGCTTCTGATCACTCATGAACTCTCACAGCAATGTGATCAATTAATTTAGACACCCAACATTTGCAGGGATTCAGCTTAATGAGGACTGTTCATAAACAGTAGGTGTTGGAAACTAGGGTTGCTGCACATAAACTATATGGCAGTATTGAGACACCAACACATTACACCTACGAGAGCTTTTATGAATCCCATTCTAAATCCATAGGCATTAATATAGAGAGCTATAATAGCTTCCACTCTTCTGGGAAGCTTCCCACAAGGTTTTTGAGAGTGTCTGTGGGAATTTTTGAGCATTTGTGAGGTCAGACATTGATGTTAGATGAGAGGGCCTCACTCTCAATCTCTGTTCTAGTTTATCGCAAAGGAGTCCAATGGGGTTGAGGTCAGGGCTCTGTGAGGGCCAGTCAGGTTCTCCCACACCAAACTCACCCAGCCAGGCCTTTATGGACCTTGCTTTGTGTGCTGGGGCTCAGTCATGCTGGAACAGGAAAGGTTCTTCCTCAAACTGTTCCCACAAAGTTGGAAGCATAGAATTCTCCAAAATGTCTTGGTGCTGAAGCACTAAGATTTCCCTTCACTGGAGCTAAGGGTTCTAGACCAACCCCTGAAAAACAACCCCAGATCCTTATCCCTCCTCCACCAAACTTTACAGCTCATGCATTGCAGTCAGGCAGGTAACGTTCTACTCGTCCATCAGACTGCCAGAGAAACGCGATTAATCACTCCACAGAATACACTCCACTGGTGGCGGCACTTTACACCACTCCATCCAACGCTTCGCGCTGTGCTTGGTGATGCAAGGTTTGCATGCCGCTGCTCAGCCATGGAAACACATGACATGAAGCTTATCATAGTTTTTTGTGCTGATGTTGATGTCAGAGGTTTAAAATCTGCAGTTCTTGATCAGCAGAGCATTGGTGACTTGAGGCACTATGGTCCTCAGCACTCTGAGACCTGTTCTGTAACTTTACATGGTCTGACACTTCGCAGCTGAGCTGCTGTGGATCCTAAATGCTTTCAGTTTTCAATAATAGAACTCACAGCTGATGGTGAAATATCTAGGAGGGATGAAATGCTGCAAACTGACGTTGCAATGGTGCCCTCCTATTACAGCACCATGCTCTACTTCATTTCGCTCTTTAGAGCGACACATTGTTTCACATGTGCTTGTAAAGGCAGGCTGCGTGGCTAGCTGCTTGATTTTATACACCTGTATATACACCTACACACTGAAGACAACACCTGAATTCAATGATAAAGAGGTGTGTCACAGCACTTCATATAATGTATGGGTGCATAGCTTAGATTAAAAAGATGATTAATTTTGCTGAAAAAATGATTTAGCAAAAAAGCAAAATGTACCAAGTTGTGTGCAGCTCTCTCCTGCTAACTCCATTACTCTCTACACAGCTAGCCAGTTTGTGCTAGCTTACATGCTTTAGCTGTTAATACATGCTCATAAAACATAATGCTGTGTTATCAAACCTGTCTCGATCATAAGTCTCTCTGTGGGGATCGAATTCATAGCCTCGAGATTTGCCTCAGTCTTCAAAGAGCTGGAATGAGAAAGAAAGCTGAAATATTAGTGACACTGGTCATTGCCCTGAGTTGAACTGCTGACTCTCTGTGGTCATTAAAATGATGGTTACATTTACAAATGAAATTTACTGAACTGTCCTCTCCACCTTTATGTTTGGTGTTTGAACTTTAGTTTTGCACTGGAGATAAAAGGCCAATGTAGGAAACTGGGCAAAAGTACAACAGATTCAAATGGACTTACATTTGAACATGCATTCATTTTTATATTGAATTTGACAGATAAGGTAGAAAAATGGGTGAAGCACACTGGATAGCTAAAACAGTAGTAGCAGCAAATGCTGAGGCCTTAACTTTATCTGTACTTTTGTCCATTTTTATAGATAACAATGTCATAGTGTCGGAATCGTGTCTATTTCCGACTACTTAACAACTCAACATGGTTTGAGGCAAATATAGGATGGTTTACGCATGAAATTAATGTGATGCCAACCTGGTGGCTATTGTACTGTATATACTTTACATTTTGGCTACATTAGCCTTGTGGCCCCAGCACAAATCTACAGAAGGAAAATTCAGACAACGTCTTGGCTGGGCTAAAGAGAACATACTGTAAAACTGATTTGTGGGCCAAACAACTGATTTAAAAATTCAAGAGCGTTTGTCATACAATGTGCGACAGGGCTTTTCAACCTCTTCCACCTCAAGATCCACCTATTTATTACTAGAAAGCATAAAGGCTCACATAAAAAAAAAAAACAACCTTCTGAAACGAATTAAATAAATAAATGAAAAAGTTTCAACACAGCAACGTTTGGGTGCCACATGTGATGTGTGCCACTGAATATAAAATATCAGCAGATGATGCCAGCATAAGCTTGTTCTATACCTGAAATCAGGCAGAATGGTGGCAAGCAAAGCAACAGTTTTCACTCAAAAGTTTAAACTTTGGAGCTGTACATTTCGTTTCTTGAGGAGTAAAAAAATGAAAAAAAAAACAACCTGCTTATTGCATGGCTTGTGGCGCCACTGGCCCACTATGGACCTCTGGCCCCTCTTCAGCACCAGCCCAAGAACCACCAGAATTAGCTTTGTATTCCATAGCCCAGTGGTTGAGAATCCATGGCAAAAGGAAAAAGGGAATTAAAGCTATCTCTGAAGCAACGTTGGGTTAGAGAGACCATAACATTGTACCTGGAACCAAACCTATTATAATTTTATGGTAGTCTTATAGCTACTTATACCAGAATCCACTTATGTTCTCCTAATGATCGCTAATCTGCCTTCTGATTAATTTTGTGCATTTTCTGTTTTCATTATACATGAATTTTGACAGCTATCTGGCCAACATTTGCTGGGATTCACCCTTAAACGTCATATAACGAACTTTTTGATCATAATTGTTGTCATTTACTGAGCTTAGAGCTTACAGCTATACTATTTGAATCACCCTATTGGTCTTTGTAGCGCTGCATCATTTTGCAGAATACAAACAACTCACAGTGAGACCCATTCAGGCTAAAGCACAGCCTCCACACGGCAAGCTGCAGCAACTAAGTCTGACCTGGAATAATTCCATGTCGTCTGAACCACCTTGCTACTTCGCTCATCTAGAGTACGTCATGCTCTTTCTCACACTCCTCCTTTATGCCTCTAGCTGTGGATGAGCTGAGCCCCAATTACATACAAAGGCACATTGAATAGACTGCGCTGAGTCACTACTGGGATCGTTAGAGGGGATCAGAGCTCAATTACCCGGTGATATGTTTGCCAATTATTCTAAATAAGCAGGATAGTGCAGTCACTCCCAAGTTCCAAGTCAAAGGCAAAGATTGTGCATTCATAAAATTCCCACCAGATACATTATATGGACAAAAGGATCGGGACATTTACACATTACACCGACAGGGAATCCCTCCCAGGGAGCTAGTGGAAGTGGCTGGGGAAAGGGAGGTCTAGGCTTCATTGCTCAGGATGCTGCCCCCGCGACCCGAACCCTGGAGAAGCGGAAGATGATGGATGGATGGATGGATGGATGGATGGATGGATGGATGGATGGATGGATGGACCTACAGGAGCTTTCATAACTCCCATTCTAAATCCATAGGCATTAATATGGAGTTGGTCCCCCTTTACAGATATTACAGCTTCCACTCTTCTGGGAAGCTTTCTGCAAGACTTTGGAGAGTGTCTGTGAGAATTTTTGCCCGTTCATCCAGAAGAGCATCTGTGAGGTCAGACACTGATGATGGACGAGAGGGCCTGGCTCACAGTCTCCGTTCGAGTTCATCCCAAAGGTGTTTGGTTATGGAGTGTTGTTAAGTGGAGTAAACTGGGATCAAACCTCTGAAACAGCCTTGAATGACTTACTGCTTTTATAAAACAGTGGCAAATTGAAATATGATAAACTGCTCTAGTCTTCAATAAGTAATTAAATTTATAATGTATAATAACAACAACAACAACAACAACAACAACAATTAAACAGCCCATATGAATATAAAAACTCATTTTTGAGACGTTGGAAAACGGTCATGTAAAATTGATTATGACTGGTTTTAGTATGTAAAACCACTAAAACATCTTACATGGACCTCAGGGGAAATAATACAATGCAAGAAATGTGGCAGATATGGGCCCTTTAACAATTCTTGCTAAGCAAAATAGTTCATTAACAGTAAGTTAATGATTACCAGGCAACATCACAGTCAAAGTACAATGGCATTTGTAACTTGATGCATTAATACAGAATTCATCGCATGTGTACGGTCATGTGTGTATGTGTGTGTGTGTGTGTGTGTGTGTACTGGATTTGTTTACAATGGCATAAAATGCGGCTCAGCCAATCAGATTTGTGTTCTGAGGCTTTGCATGTGAAGTTAAACTCATCTGCTTACCAGCCATTGATGCCAATATAAAGATCCAGGTCTATAAGAGCAGCAGCGTCCTCTTTGGTCCCATCAAAGGAGTGAACCTACAAAACAGGACTGCTTAGGTACAGCGTTGAGGGCAAAACACCAGCATGCAACAGAAAAATGGCTAACAACAAAGAAATATTACACTTACCACCCCTCCTACACACCTGTCTCTGTTTCTCTTCATAATATCTGTGGACATTAGAGAGAGTGAGATCACAGATCACCCTCAGCTTGAGGAAGCTGCAGTCATTACATTAAGGCTTTTCTCGTTTTTGCTTTTCTATTTATAATGTTTATATTGTTAATTCCTCACCATCTCATGTATAATATAAATCAGTACTTCATGTGCAATAATCAATGTGAAATCAGTATATATACATTATATATATATATATATATATATATATATATATATATATATATATATATATATATATTTAGCATTATATGATACTAAACCTATAAATAAAACTATACCTGATGTTTCATATTACTATCACAATCACCGCCACCTTACTATTTTCTTAAGTACTTAAATCTGGTGTACATACTGTAAATTTCTCTATATTGTCTTAAATTATTAGTAAAGTGTTTATTTTTACATGAGTGGCTGAAACTGTAACAACTGCAATTTCCCCCTGGGATCAATAAAGGAATCTGAATCATATATACTAAATATATATATATTATTGTCTATACAGTAACAAGTAACAAACTGTGGGATCATCTCATCTCATCTTATCCCATCTCATCCCATCCCATCCCATCCAGGGCTGGACCTACCCAGGAATTCCGTATGAGAGCTTCTGCAGTGGAGGAACATTGGCAGTTTGGTCTCTTCTGCCAAATCAAACTGCTTCTCAAAGTATCTGTGCGCACATAAAGCAGACAGCAGTAAGGCTTAAAATGTGCATAAGGGGTTTGAGAGCGAGACCACCGATGGACTCCTACTGGTTCTCTAAAGAACCTTTCAACGGACTGGTCTTCAAAGAACTGCTTCCGTAAATGTGGGAGCATAAAGAACCTTTTTAATCACTACATCACAAATGACTCATTATTCAATGACAAATTGAAGAATTCCTCTGACTGATATACCGGTTGGCCAATAATACAGATGTATGCAATAATTTGGGCACCCCGGTCAAATGACAGGTTTTGTTCATTTTCTGAGTGAAAATAATATTATACACACACACACACACACACACACACACACACACACACACACACACACACACACACACACACTGTGTATTTGATGACTAACATGAATTGTGGCCTGTGCAAAAGTTATGACACATGCCAATTTATCCAAAAAACTAAAATTGTGCACTAAAATATGCTGAAATATGTGCTCTCTGTGGACCATGTGTTAACTTATTTTATAGGAAGAATCAACAAAACATGTAATTGTACAGGAGGTATTCAAACTTTCGCATTTCACATTAATAATAAACTATTATCGATCAAACGGTTCTGTAATCATTCATTCAAAACAATTTTGTTGCAGTTAAAATGCTCCTATTTATTTAAAACATGAAAAAAATCGAATATTGTCATGTTCAGCTTACAGTAATGAAATACACTGTATAACTTATTATTGAATAAAATACCCATAATTATTAAAATAACACAAGTTCTACCTTTTGACAGTTGTGTACAATGAAATAAAGTAGCTGAATTCAGTAATTAGAAGCACGTCTGGATACTTTTAGGCATACAGTGTATATGGCGATCCACAGTTGACAAATGACAATCACATCCATGAATAACACGCAGGTGAACAAATCTACTGGAGCATGGATGGATGTTTTTTCTACTGTATTAAATTATATTGGCTGATACTAACAGTTACTGTAATCTGTATCAGTCACACATTCGTACATCAGTCATGCTTTAGTAACCACTGAGTGATAAGAAGTGAACTGCTCACTTTAGCTGGGTGTCCTTCGGACAGAATTCCAACCTGTCAAAGTCTGAAAGATGTAAGAAAAAGAGTGAGAGTAAACACCACATGCTTTCTGAGTCACAGTCTCTATAGTGAACTCCATGCAGAACAATTTTGTGTTATATATATATATATATATATATATATATATATATACACACACACACACACACACACACACATATATATATATATATATTATATATATATATATATATATATATATATATATATATATCTTATGCAGAAATTTGGTGGAATTCCCCTTTGAATATACATACATACATATCTATGTATGCATGTACATTCAAAGGGAAATTCCACCAACTTTTCGAAATTTCTGCATAAGATGTACAAAAGATAATTCAGTTTGGTGTGAAATGCTCTGTTCTAGAGAAACTCAGGCTACGTTCACATTACAAGCCTCGCTGCTCACTGCATCATCAGCACAAGCTAACGAGCAGAACGAGCTTCGCAGAAGATCATTAACTCTGATCAGCTCTCAGCTTCATTATTAGAGCGAGATGAAGGAGAAAAGGTGAGATGAGCTGCTTCTCCACCGTTTACAGGCTTTAACTTCTGTTCGGCGCTGCTGCCATGGTAACGCTGAACGTTGGAAGCACATGAATTCTGATCAGATCCGCATCCGATCTAGGACCGATCAGATTTCTGTCCACACAGCCATGAAAACATCAAATCTGAGTCACATTAGGGCAAAAAATCTGAATTGTGCCACTTCAACCTGGTAATGTGAACATTATGAAGTCAGAATCGTTCACAATGATGGTGACAGGCACCAAATGTCTGAAGAGTTCCCTCACAGAAAGCTATTATATTTTTTTTATTATATATATATGATATGAAATGGTTATGAATGCACTGCCTGATGTCTGAGACACGGTATTAAAGCTTAGCTTTATGTTTATTTGGTCTAAAATGTACATTCAAAATGAATTCATGACAGACAGATACATGCAGATCATTGTAAGGTAATATAGGCCACTGCTTTAAGACAATGCTAAAGAAAACAGCACAGACCAGCATAGCTGGACCCCAACAAACCACCATACATTGTGTTTTGGATGCTAGTTTCCTGGTCAGGAGCAACAATCGAGGCTGTTATACAGGTCACCACCAAAACGAGTGTTTTGGGTGCTGGTCAACCAGCATGAGCACCTTTTTTCAATAGGAAGCCTTCAAGGAAGCTGATATTTTCACATTTACCACCATTTTAAAATAAACAGCGTAACATATTACATCTCAAAAGACATTTAGAGGTTTACTGGTCATTTTGGACAGTAAATAAAATGGCTGTATTTGTGTCGTGGACATTGTGACGTCTGGTTCCTATCAGCACCACTGTAAAGAAAACTGAGTCAGAAAGTTTCTCTAGTGAACCATTTCACACCAAACCGCTCTCAATGGCTCTGTTTACATCTCAATTGTGAAATGATGCATAAACGTTGAAAAAATTGGTGGAATTTCCCATTTGACAGCGTAATAAACTTAAAATAAAATTCTCTACACTCTACAAAAGATGGTTCTTCGAGGGTTCTTTTGCAAAGAAAATGGTTATAGATAGAACCATGAACACTCAAAAGACCCCTTTGCATGATTAAATGATTCTTTGCATTGTGAAATGGTTCTGCTAGTGTTTCAATGTCGAACGTGTAACAACAGAAAAACACGTTTCAGTGCTATACAGAACCATTTTCAACAAGGTTCTTCATAGGACCATCTACAGCATATTCTCCATCAGTCTGAAGAACCCTTTCACAATGCAAAAAAACCATTTCATTATGGAAAGGGTTCTTTGAGTGCTCATGGTTCTTTAAAGAACCACTTTCTTTACTGAAGAACCACCTTTTTTAATGTGTATGAATACACACATCAGTCTCATATGTGTATAAAGGTCTGTCCAGTGACTGTAAGTGAACTGACGTGTCGTGTGCTTTACCCAGGCCACACTCTCCGATAGCCACCACTTTTCCTCTGTTGTTGACGGCCAGCTCTCTGAGCGCAGACAAGTACTCTTCTGCCCCCTTATGTTCAAACTCGGCACAGCGCGTCGGATGGCAGCCAACAGTGCTGTAGAACTCATCTAGAGAGACAGACAGCATGCATGCATATTTAGGAACATGAAGTACAGAGTGATTCAAAAAAGGTTCATCTGATTTCAAAACAACATGTTTTTACAACTGTTAGGTGCTGAGGAACCAGCTTGAAGAGGGGGTCATAGAGTTTCTGACTCAGTGGAAGACGGCTGCCATGGGAGACCCCTGAGAAGAAAGCATTCTACGTTCTCCACTTCAATAAGAGTGAATAACTCAAGAGTGTTTGTTGTTGGTTACATAAACTGGATGATCTCCAAAATCGCACTGAAAGAGCTGCGAGTGCAGCGACACCCGACATGCTCAATCCAGCATGGGATGAGTTTGACTCTGGTGTTGATGTCGTCCGTACAGCTGGAGGAGGTTCATCCTGAGCACTTAAACAATTACATAATAAACTTTATGCTCATTTAAACCAGTTTACAGTTTACTGCACTGTTCTGTAATGATTTACATGTGAAATGAATCATTTTGAAACTGGATGAAACTTTTTGAATCACCCTGCTCTTTTTGGTTACATGCGATTTTCATATTACTATATATTTTTCTTATTAATATCACAAATGTGGATGTTCTATTGCTATTTATCTATCTATATATCAATATAAAATAAGTCAGTAATAAGTAAAATAAGTCATACGCTTTCTGCTCAGGGGTCTCAATCTCCTTCCATACATAATATTTTTATTAGATATATTTTATTATTTTATCCATCCATCCATCCATCCATCCATCCATCTTCTAAGCCGCTTCTCCGTCAGGGTCGCGGGGGGATGCTGGAGCCTATCCCAGCAGTCTTCGGGCGGAAGGCAGGATACACCCTGGACAGGTCGCCAGTCCATCGCAGGGCAGACAGACAGACACAGACAGTCACTCACACATTCACACCCAGGGGTAATGTAGCATGTCCAATTGGCCTGACTGCATGTCTTTGGACTGTGGGAGGAAACCGGAGAACCCGGAGGAAACCCACGCAGACACGGGGATTTTATTATTTTATTTATATTGAATTAGACTATTTACATCTGGCCAATAAAACCTACTACAACTTCACTTCTGAAGCAGGGACTCAGACGTGCAAAGCCTCTAACCAAACAACTAACGATCAAAAACAACCTCTCTCAAAGTCATTTTATTATCATTTCCAGCGCTGCTCGTCACTCTGGGTACTGATTCTATGATCAAAATAAGTCAATTATTAATCTTAGTATGCAGCATGCATTGTTCCTTACCTCTGGTGTGTGCCAGTTTCAGAGCTTCTGCGCTGTCCTCCAGGTTTCCTCCAGTGATCATGAACTGGAGAAACACACAGGACCTTATTTAGAAAGTTTTAGGGTCACACAGGGCAAGAATACCTGGCAATAATGATTAAGGGGAACTGTACCTTCTGAACCCCAACATTAAGAGCTCTCTCGATGATTTGATGGAAGTCATCTAGGAAATAAAAGGGACACTTTAGGAAGTTCTGGATGTCATTCTGACCTGGAGTGATCATTGAAGTACAACGAGCTGATGGGTCATTACCTTCGTGCTTTTGATTTCCTCTGTACACGCCCCTGAACATGGGGTCAGTGAGGTTTATGCCTATATCTGCAGAGAGGAGAAGAGTGGAAGTAACTGTGGAATATCTCAGTCGGCAGCCTCTGAACAGCATTTAACCGCACATGTGGAGCAGGTCTGATAGAAACTTTTGTGTGTAAATAAACTGAAACTATAAGGTCTCCTAAAGGGCCACTCCACCCAAAGTGAGAAATACAACTACTGCTACAAACGGCTGAAAACGGCCCGATTAACCAAATTAGGCATTTTAAACCCGGTTTAAAGACATTCTCATTTTCTTGTGCCTTTGTTTAGCACTGCACTTTAACTCAGCACTGTTTATATTTCTTTTAACCCCTTATTTTCGATCTTATTGTCTTTTATCTTCAGCGGTTAGCGGTAGCTGTAGATAGTTTTTTTTTGTATTTATTCTTCTTTTTATGTTCTTTATATATTTCCTTTGGGATCAATAAAGTATCTGTCTGTCTGTCTGTCTTTATATCGATCATATTTGTTTTACTTTCATATTTTCCTTTTAAATTGTGTTTTTGAATTATTTTAGTGAAAAAATACACTCATACCTTGTTTATTGGTATATTTTTGTCCTTTTATGTGTAAGAATACTTAAAGCCAGAGAGAAAACATTACTGCTAGGAAGTATTTATCAGCCTTTATAAATACTCAAATACACACACACACACACACACACACACAGACAAAAAAAATTAGACGCTTTTCAGTTTTTGACATATATTTGAAAATGCTTGTTGCCTTTATATTGTGTATAAATTTCATGATGATTGGACCAAAAGAACCGGCCCAAAATGACTTGGAAAAAAATTCAGCTTCCATTGACTTACATTAAAAGTCATTATCATTAAATATATAAAGTTATCATTTTGGAGATACAAGGTTTTGTTCTGACAACAGTGACATGTATATATCTCCAGACAGAACTACAGATATGTCATCAACATCAACAAAAAAAAAAATTCAAAAATTCAATCTTCCAGAAAACTTAAATCCTTCGTACACCTAAAAGCAGACATAGCTGCGTAGTGCGAAGACATTAAGAGACTAAATAAACTAATTGACCAAAAGGGTCCGGAGGCGTGGCTTACATTTACCATACTTTACCCTGTGTAAGCAGTACGTCCCAAAAAAGATAATCAGATTTAAAATAACATTTACCGAACACAGACGACGATGTTTAAGCAGCAGAACATGTGAGGGAGTGTTATGACGAAATAACATCATGGCTGTGATTCAGTCACTGTGGGTCATCACAGCCGTGATGTTATAGCGATAACACACGACCTTGAGTGTTTCTACTGCTTTAATACAGCAGTTAAATAAATACAGTAAGAAAGGAATAAACCGGGCCGCGAACGCGGCGTTTAAGGTTTTAATGTTCAGTTCCTTTTCCAGATTATAGCTCCTTAACAAGCAGCTTGATACGTCAGAGTAATGAGCTCCGCCCACTCGCTGCTCAGCCGGCAGTTCGTTCTCCAGCTCCTTACACCAAAGTCCCAAACTGTCGTCACCACTGAGCGGCTTTTATGTGTTTTATCCCGTCGGTTTTATGGCTCAGTCTGATTTGGTCAGACACTGAAGATCAGACCACACGTTTGGCGAATGGTGTTGGGTTCAATTCTGGCTGATTCCAGGTTGTTCAGCTGTTCTTCTGTCACAGCTGCCGACGGAAAAGCTGCTCAGTGGTGACGACAGTTTGGGAATTTAGTGTCGCTTCATCTTCAGAGTCGGACCAAATCGGCTGTCGGTCAAATGTGATCTTAACAGTGGCAAAGTAAAACGTAAAAACGCTCAAATGGCTTGAGCGTCTCCTACAACTGGCAAACTCGTTGCTTAGCAACGGCGTCTCAGCGGAGTGATGCAACGTTTGTGGAAAACCCGCGACGTTATGGTGAAATAACAGCGCAGTTAGACAGTCTCTCAACCAGTCAGGTGGCGTGGCCGGAGCTAACCGTTGTATAAAAGCCAACAATCACAGATTTAAGTTTCATATCTATACTGTATTTGGAAAAATACTCGGAACAAATCTTGCGACGAATCTTCGCGGTGCATGCTGGGTATTGTAGTTCCAGACCCTCGATGATGAAAACAGTAAGTATACCAAAGCGCCGAGGCTGCTGCTCCACAGGACACAGCAAAGCACGACTAACACCACACTGCGTGCTCGTTTTAGGCCTGAATTCCCCTTTAAATGCAGAAGAGTGAACGAGGCTAATATTGGCTTCATACTCGCTACTTTTTCGAATTTTCCCGGTCCACCTTAAATGGTCCAGCAGCTACAGTCTGGCCCCCGAGGCCTGAGAATGTTAATGCTGCACCATTTAAGGTGGAACAGGACACGAAGCTGTCGTGGTTTAATGTGTTTCCCTCTTGTGAATGAATGGACGCAGCTGAGAGTCTCTGCGCCTCCTGGTTCGGGTTTAGGGCCTTTTATAAACCCGTGAATGAAGGTAGAGGCGAATCCCTGGAGCAGAACTTACCTACGAACCTGAACTTAGACATGGTGGAGGGAGCAGCAGCACGGACACCGAACCTGAAGGCAGCAGTGAGTCTCACCATTTCCACAAGGCGCTACCGTAATAACCCTAAATGACAAGCACGACAGTCCCGAGGACCATCAGCGCGCACACACACCGCGCGTTGTAAAGGCAAGAGAGCTACTACACTGATGCTATGACTTAGTCACACATTTATACATTAGCGCCAAAAAATAATAAATTCAGGGCAGAAGTTACTATTATGAGGCCACAAACTATACTGAGGCCATGAATAACTTCATTGAGACTATGAATTAGGCACAAACGACTATATTGAGGCCACAAATTAATATATCCTATTGTTAAAACGAGCCCAGTGTCAGGCTGTGGACTGGAGCTGAGATTAGAGCGGCTCATCTTTTTCTCTTTCTCCTTTTCTACCGTTATTACTGCGGCCCGCTACATCGCCCGCTGCTGCCTGCCTGCTACAGTCAGGCCCTCCAGCGCGGGGATCATGGCTGCTTTTCTAACTCACCAACAGAAAGTCCTGCGGCTCTATAAGAAGTCTCTGAGGCACCTGGAGTCGTGGTGCATTTTCAGGTACTTCTGTTTTCAGCCTGGTTCGGTGTGAAAGTGATCCTCAGGTGATTGTGGTGTGAACCCGGACCGTCCGGACGTTCAGGTCATTCGCTGTCAGCGTTAGCTGTGCCCGCTAAACCTCCCCGAGCTGGACGGCCGGCGCTCACAGACACATTTATACCAACGATCGGTTTCAGCTCTGGACAGGAGATTTAACCGCTGCGGCCACAACGGCCACCATAACGCTCGGCCCGCTCGGCCAGCTGGATAAGGGTGCTGGACAGGTTAGCTGGGCAGCGTTAGCAGGTTAGCCTGGGTAGCTAAGCTAACCTGCATAACATCACAGCAATGACATTCACCTGTTTACAGCTTTAATAAAGCTTTAATACTGTTTTACAGCTTTAATACAGCCTTAATACTGTTTTACAGCTTTAATACAGCCTTAATACTGTTTTACAGCTTTAGTACAGCTTTAATAATGTTTTACAGCTTTAATACAGCTTTAATACTGTTTTACAGCTTTAATACAGCTTTAATACTGTTTGACAGCTTTAGTACAGCTTTAATACTGTTTTACAGCTTTAATACAGCTTTAATACTGTTTGATAGCTTTAGTACAGCTTTAATACTGTTTTACAGCTTTAATACAGCCTTAATACTGTTTTACAGCTTTAGTACAGCTTTAATACTGTTTTACAGCTTTAATACAGCTTTAATACTGTTTTACAGCTTTAATACAGCTTTAATACTGTTTTACAGCTTTAGTACAGCTTTAATACTGTTTTACAGCTTTAATACAGCTTTAATACTGTTTGACAGCTTTAGTACATCTTTAATACTGTTTGACAGCTTTAATACAGCCTTAATACTGTTTTACAGCTTTAGTACAGCTTTAATACTGTTTTACAGCTTTAGTACAGCTTTAATACTGTTTTACAGCTTTAATACAGCTTTAATACTGTTTTACAGCTTTAGTACAGCTTTAATACTGTTTTACAGCTTTAATACAGCTTTAATACTGTTTTACAGCTTTAGTACAGCTTTAATACTGTTTTACAGCTTTAGTACAGCTTTAATACTGTTTTACAGCTTTAATACTGTTTTACAGCTTTAGTACAGCTTTAATACTGTTTTACAGCTTTAGTACAGCTTTAATACTGTTTTACAGCTTTAATACTGTTTTACAGCTTTAGTACAGCTTTAATACTGTTTTACAGCTTTAGTACAGCTTTAGTACTGTTTTACAGCTTTAATACAGCTTTAATACTGTTTTACAGCTTTAATACAGCTTTAATACTGTTTTACAGCTTTAGTACAGCTTTAATACTGTTTTACAGCTTTAGTACAGCTTTAATACTGTTTTACAGCTTTAGTACAGCTTTAATACTGTTTTACAGCTTTAGTACAGCTTTAATACTGTTTTACAGCTTTAATACTGTTTTACAGCTTTAGTACAGCTTTAATACTGTTTTACAGCTTTAGTACAGCTTTAGTACTGTTTTACAGCTTTAATACAGCTTTAATACTGTTTTACAGCTTTAATACAGCTTTAATACTGTTTTACAGCTTTAATACAGCTTTAATACTGTTTTACAGCTTTAATACAGCTTTAATACTGTTTTACAGCTTTAATACAGCTTTAATACTGTTTTACAGCTTTAATACAGCCTTAATACTGTTTTACAGCTTTAGTACAGCTTTAATACTGTTTTACAGCTTTAGTACAGCTTTAATACTGTTTTACAGCTTTAATACAGCTTTAATACTGTTTTACAGCTTTAGTAGTACAGCTTTAATACTGTTTTACAGCTTTAGTACTGTTTTACAGCTTTAATACAGCTTTAATACTGTTTTACAGCTTTAATACAGATTTAATACTGTTTTACAGCTTTAATACAGCCTTAATACTGTTTTACAGCTTTAGTACAGCTTTAATACTGTTTTACAGCTTTAATACAGCTTTAATACTGTTTTACAGCTTTAGTACAGCTTTAATACTGTTTTACAGCTTTAATACAGCTTTAATACTGTTTGATAGGTTTAGTACAGCTTTAATACTGTTTTACAGCTTTAATACAGCCTTAATACTGTTTTACAGCTTTAGTACAGCTTTAATACTGTTTTACAGCTTTAATACAGCTTTAATACTGTTTTACAGCTTTAATACAGCTTTAATACTGTTTTACAGCTTTAATACAGCTTTAATACTGTTTGATAGCTTTAGTACAGCTTTAATACTGTTTTACAGCTTTAATACAGCTTTAATACTGTTTTACAGCTTTAGTACAGCTTTAATACTGTTTTACAGCTTTAATACAGCTTTAATACTGTTTGATAGCTTTAGTACAGCTTTAATACTGTTTTACAGCTTTAATACAGCCTTAATACTGTTTTACAGCTTTAGTACAGCTTTAATACTGTTTTACAGCTTTAATACAGCTTTAATACTGTTTTACAGCTTTAGTACAGCTTTAATACTGTTTTACAGCTTTAATACAGCTTTAATACTGTTTGATAGCTTTAGTACAGCTTTAATACTGTTTTACAGCTTTAATACAGCCTTAATACTGTTTTACAGCTTTAGTACAGCTTTAATACTGTTTTACAGCTTTAATACAGCTTTAATACTGTTTTACAGCTTTAATACAGCTTTAATACTGTTTTACAGCTTTAATACAGCTTTAATACTGTTTTACAGCTTTAATACAGCTTTAATACTGTTTTACAGCTTTAATACAGCTTTAATACTGTTTTACAGCTTTAGTACAGCTTTAATACTGTTTTACAGCTCTAATACAGCTTTAATACTGTTTTACAGCTTTAGTACAGCTTTAATACTGTTTTACAGCTTTAATACAGCTTTAATACTGTTTTACAGCTTTAATACGGCTTTAATACTGTTTTACAGCTTTAGTACAGCTTTAATACTGTTTTACAGCTCTAATACAGCTTTAATACTGTTTTACAGCTTTAGTACGGCTTTAATACTGTTTTACAGCTTTAGTACGGCTTTAATACTGTTTTACAGCTTTAGTACAGCTTTAATACTGTTTTACAGCTTTAGTACAGCTTTAATACTGTTTTACAGCTTTAATACAGCTTTAATACTGTTTGACAGCTTTAGTACAGCTTTAATACTGTTTGACAGCTTTAATACAGCCTTAATACTGTTTTACAGCTTTAGTACAGCTTTAATACTGTTTTACAGCTTTAATACAGCTTTAATACTGTTTTACAGCTTTAGTACAGCTTTAATACTGTTTTACAGCTTTAGTACAGCTTTAATACTGTTTTACAGCCTTAATACTGTTTTACAGCTTTAGTACAGCTTTAATACTGTTTTACAGCTTTAGTACAGCTTTAGTACTGTTTTACAGCTTTAATACAGCTTTAATACTGTTTTACAGCTTTAATACAGCTTTAATACTGTTTTACAGCTTTAGTACAGCTTTAATACTGTTTTACAGCTTTAGTACTGTTTTACAGCTTTAATACAGCTTTAATACTGTTTTACAGCTTTAGTACAGCTTTAATACTGTTTTACAGCTTTAGTACAGCTTTAATACTGTTTTACAGCCTTAATACTGTTTTACAGCTCTAATACAGCTTTAATACTGTTTTACAGCTTTAATACAGCTTTAGTACTGTTTTACAGCTTTAATACAGCTTTAATACTGTTTTACAGCTTTAATACAGCTTTAGTACTGTTTTACAGCTTTAGTACAGCTTTAATACTGTTTTACAGCTCTAATACAGCTTTAATACTGTTTTACAGCTTTAATACAGCTTTAGTACTGTTTTACAGCTTTAATACAGCTTTAATACTGTTTTACAGCTTTAATACAGCTTTAGTACTGTTTTACAGCTTTAAGACTGTTTTACAGCTTTAAGACTGTTTTACAGCTTTAAGACTGTTTTACAGCTTTAAGACTGTTTTACAGATCAGCCCCATTTCATAAACTTTAGATTTTGACTTAATAAGATAGTAGAAAAAGACATTTAGTGTCCACATTTGTTCAGTCAAATCTGTTACACACATGAAATTTCGTATGTATAGCTGATTATTTTTTTCCAGAATGTTGAGAGAATAAACATATTTATTATTGCCAAAACAAACATCGAGCAAACGTAAGTCTAAATGGGAATTTAAGTGTGTGTGTGTGTGTGTGTGTGTGTGTGTGTGTTTTATTTAATAAATCCATTGCTGAAGCTTATGAAGTGGGGCTGATAAGATATCAGCATAATAATAAGATATCACAATTAGATATTGAGCACTTGTTGCCTGCAGTAGTTTTCAGTTTAGATGTATAAAAGAGAGTTAATGTGTTATTGGTCATTTTTCGAAGATGTCCAGGTCATACTCAACAGTGAGACGTTTGGTGCTTGTGAACCTAAAATAGACTAAAATTATAAATTGAATTTTTCAATAAATCCCTTTTTGTTGGATCTGCCCCTCTTCAGAAACTTTAGAGTTAAGTGTGTGGCTCTTCTAGAAGAATAATGTAGTTCTACGGATGGACTTATATGGGAGCTGAAGGCCAGTGACAATATACAGTATTTTTAATGCATGTATAGATACATGCTGACACAAAACCATTTCTGAGTTGTAGAATTTGAGACTACATCTACTTGGATTAGCATTACGGCAAAATATCACATTGATGTCTTTAGGGGTTTAAAATGCTGATGTTGTAGCAATTCAGTCCATCATTCGCTAAATGTCCTGCTTTTCCAGTTTTCAGTAAACACGTCATCAAATAACAGCCTAATGTAAACATTTATAATGATATTGTTCTGCTGCTTATCATTACACGAACATGAAAAAAGGTTTGAGCTGCTCTGAAAGGCACTTTCTGTATCCCCCATATCTGTTCTTCTTGTTACAGGGATAAGTATCGTTTCTACGCCTGCCTGCTGAGGGCACGGTTTGACGAGAATAAGAATGAGAAGGACATGGTGAAGGCCACCAAGCTACTCAGAGCTGCAGAAGAGGAGTTCTGGGCTAACCAGCATCCCCAGCCCTACCTCTTCCCTGATTCACCTGGTGGAACCTCCTATGAGAGATACGAGTGCTACAAGGTACAAACACCAGACTGCTCCTGCATGAGTGACGTAAACATTAGATCACACCGTGATTTCATTCCTGTCTAGCAATGCCACTTCATTTGCTATAAAGCAGAATGGAAGCTCCCTTCAAAGAGGACCGGACACAGGAGACAGCACTTTAATGGTGTTAATGCAGTTAATGGTGGTTAAATGCAGGTCTTTGACCGTGTTTGCTTGTTTTGTCAGGTTCCTGAGTGGTGCCTGGATCATTGGCACCCCTCTGAGAAGGCCATGTTCCCTGATTACTTCTCCAAGAGAGAGCAGTGGAAGAAGCTGAGAGCCCAGAGCTGGGACAGGGAGGTGTGTATGTGCTCTTAACGGGGATTTTGATTGCTTGTAAACAGTCGAGTCACATTACTATGACCACCAGCTGATATCCAGAGTAACCGCCGTATGCAGCACGGGCAGCAGCTAGACAGGCTGGCAGTGACTCGGTAAGGTGCATCCCACGGCTGCTGGAGGGCGTGAGGGGGAGGATAAATAGAGTGAACGCGGTGGTCGAGGTGGTCCCACAGATGCTCAATTGGGTTCAAGTCTAGGGAATCGGGGCTCCAGCGTAATACTTGGAAGCCTTGGTCATGCTCTTCCAACCAGTGTCGGACATTTCTAGCCTTGTGCCGTGTTGCATTATCTTGCTGGAAGACAGTCGGCACGTATGGGTTTATGTGATCTTCAGAGATGGATTCATACCCAAATTGCTTGAGACTGCTTTGAACATGGATGAGTGGGTCTGGAGAGTGCCACGGTCTTCAACACTGCAGTTAATGCATAACTGCTAATTCACCGTTCAACCCTGAGCAGAGTGCTGAGCACCATAGCAACGACTTCAATTTCGCCTGGCTAGCTAATAGAACAACATAAAGAAAGATTTAAGACAAGCACCAATAATTTGGAGACCTATTTGCGTTTAGTCACTCCAGCTGGTTTCCTGATACGGTTAATCTGCATCGAGAAACTGTCGAACACTAAACCGTTGCAAAGCTGTTGTCAGCGACTCCTTTGATTCTCCCATCCAACTTAAATGGTGAGGCAGTTACGTTCTGGCGCCTCAAGCACCATTTAAGGTGGAACGGGAAAATTTGAGCAAGAAGCGGGAGAATGAATAAAAAGCCAAGACATTTTACAACCAACTTTTCTACTTTTGAGGAAAAGTTTCCTTCCAGAGATGTGAGAAAAGCAGTTATATCTGAGCTAAAGCTTAAAGCAGAGCAAAAAATGTTGGTTAATATTTTTTTTAGCCTATGCTAGGACATCAGCACATACTGAGACATGTTTACAGCCAAGATGGTAAAATGAAAATAAACGGTTGTGGCTCCCAAGGTGGTTTGGTTTCTGTTAAAAGGACAAAATGGCCCTTCTTGACATTTGGGTTGCCGACACCTGAGCTAACTTTTAGGTACTAGCCTAGTTACGTAATAACTTATTTCATTTCCTTTTTTAATTTAAAAACTTTTTAGTTAATTAAATCTGTGGGACTACAGCTCCGTGTAAAATGACTTGTATAGGTTATTCATTGTTGACATTTTCTGTGTGGTATATCTGCTTTGTCCCTTTTCTTTGTTGCGCGTCTCTTCTTGGCTGATGTGCAGCAGCCCTCAGTTTGTGTCTGTGCTCTAACATGGATTGGTTTGTGCTGTAGGTCCAGCAGCTGCAAGAGGAGACTCCAGCCGATGGGCCCAAAACGGAGGCTCTTCCCCCAGCCCGGAAGGAGGGCGACCTTCCCCCACTGTGGTGGCAGTACGTTACCCGCCCTAGAGAGCGCCCCATGTGAGCGACCTTGCGGTGCACCAGCACATCAGATGGATGCATTGCAAACCACACAGACACACACTGCATTACTGTACACTGTCTACTCCTCAGTCCTCTCACCTGAAACCTTGTACTCGTGTCCTCTGAGTGTGAGAGTGGGTGCACAACATCAGTCATGAAGAAATCAGCTTAGTATGTTAGTCTTAGACGCTGAGTGAAGTAGTCATGTGTGATTGAGGTACGTGTCAGTGTGTGGCTGAACTATAACTGTACAGAGATAAATAACTAATAAATGTTTGATGTAAATCATTGATTTGCTTGTCTTTCTTTCATGGCTCTCAATTAAAACGGACTAAATCAGTGGAATGGATTAGTGTAGTGGTTCTATGTCCTTAGGCTCTCCCTGCAGTGACGCACCCAGTTCACCTCAGGAAGGGTTTGTTTAGTTTATTAGTCAGATCAGTGAGTGTTGGGAGCTGAGGACACTCTAAAATGTGCAGGGAGGTGTACTGCAGGGCTAAGTGAGGGTTGAGAACCATTGGACTAATGGGTGAGCGCACAGGCTGGTTCACAAATTGTTTCTTTCCTAGCAAGTGTTGCTGGATTGGAGACGCTTTGCAGAAATCCCATACTGCCTAATAGGAGTGAGATGAGGCCCCACCGTGTTCTATATTGTGATCTTAAATCTGCTATGTTTGCTTTTTTGGTTGGAAAAATTGCATTACATGTACAGAATTTGAAAACTGATGAATACGTGTGACTTTGGATCCATTTACTGTAGTGCGCATGTACGTGGAGGTTTTCCATCCGATTGTTGAGTAGAGTGAACGTATAAACACCTCAGTCTTCATCTGTAATCGGAATGTAGCCAGATTGGTAAAAATCTTTTCATATATACTTAAACCAATGACTCCACTGGCAGGAACCTGTTTCATAAGAGAGAAACAGCACCATCTTGTGGATGAAGATTGAACTGCATCTTGGTGATCTTACAATGTACACTGCTCAAAAAAATAAAGGGAACACTTAAACAACACAATATAACTCCAAGTAAATCAAACTTCTGTGAAATCAAACTGTCCACAGGAAGCAACACTGATTGACAATCAATTTCACAGCTGTTGTGCAAATGGAACAGACAACAGGTGGAAATTATTGGCAATTAGCAAGACACACTCAATAAAGGAGTGGTTCTGCAGGTGGGACCACAGACCACTTCTCAGTACCTTTCTGCTGGCTGATGTTTTGGTCACTTTTGAATGTTGGTGGTCTTTCACACTCGTGGTAGCAGAAGACGGACTCTACAATCCACACAAGTGGCTCAGGTAGTGCAGCTCATCCAGGATGGCACATCAATGCGAGCTGTGGCAAGAAGGTTTGCTGTGTCTGTCAGCGTAGAGTCCAGAGACTGGAGGCACTACCAGGAGACAGGCCAGTACACCAGGAGACGTGGAGGAGGCCGTAGGAGGGCAACAACCCAGCAACAGGACCGCTACCTCTGCCTTTGTGCAAGGAGGAACAGGAGGAGCTGCCAGAGCCCTGCAGAATGACCTCCAGCAGGCCACAAATGTGCATGTGTCTGCACAAACGGTTAGAAACCGACTCCATGAGGATGGTATGAGGGCCCAACGTCCACAGATGGGGGTTTGTGCTCACAGCCCAACACCGTGCAGGATGCTTGGCATTTGCCAGAGAACATCAGGATTGGCAAATTCACCACTGGCGCCCTGTGATCTTCACAGATGAAAGCAGGTTCACACTGAGCACATGTGACAGACGTGACAGAGTCTGGAGACGCCGTGGAGAGCGATCTGCTGCCTGCAACATCCTTCAGCATGACCGGTTTGGCAGTGGGTCAGTAATGGTGTGGGGTGGCATTTCTTTGGAGGGCCGCACAGCCCTCCATGTGCTCGCCAGAGGTAGCCTGACTGCCATTAGGTACCGAGATGAGATCCTCAGACCCCTTGTGAGACCATATGCTGGTGCGGTTGGCCCTGGGTTCCTCCTAATGCAGGACAGTGCTAGACCTCATGTGGCTGGAGTGTGTCAGCAGTTCCTGCAAGATGAAGGCACTGAAGCTATGGACTGGCCCGTCCGTTCCCCAGACCTGAATCTGATTGAGCACATCTGGGACATCATGTCTCGCTCCATCCACCAACGTCATGTTACACCACAGACTGTCCAGGAGTTGGCGGATGCTTTAGTCCAGGTCTGGGAGGAGATCCCTCAGGAGACCATCCGCCACCTCATCAGGAGCTGCCCAGGCGTTGTAGGGAGGTCATACAGGCACGTGGAGGCCACACACAATACTGAGCCTCATTTTGACTTGTTTTAAGGACATTACATCAAAGTTGGATCAGCCTGTCGTGTGTTTTTCCACTTTAATTTTGTGTGTGACTCCAAATCCAGGCCTCCACTGGTTAATAACTGATTTCCATTGATGATTTTTGTGTGATTTTGTTGTCAGCACATTCAACTTTGTACAGAACAAAGTATTCAATGAGAATATTTCATTCATTCAGATCTAGGATGTGTTATTTGAGTGTTCCCTTTATTTTTTTGAGCAGTGTATATATATACACACACACACAATGTACGCATTCATATAAACATACATGTATATAAATATACATGCTCAAAGCCTGAGGTATTTCAGTTCATATTTTTATTAGTGAAAACAGCACTTTGACACAGGAAATAAACAGAGGTAAAGCACTCAGGAAAGCTGTGGTCTTCACACATACAAGTTTAGCTTTATCAACTTATGCTCCTCCACCCAAACTCCTGCACTACTCTTTACATTCATACGTTTCAGCAACTTCTCCTTAACAGTATCAGAGCAGCTACGTTCCTCTTTAGTAGCAAAATCATTGGAGAAGACGCAGGATAGCAGGTCAGCAGACACATGTTCAACTACACACACGGTCAGCGTCATATGCATGTAGCATCAGCTAAGAGGAACCTTCTAGGATGTATTAGACCCTTTCTGCCTGAGCTTCACACAGGCCTAAAGTCACCATAGAGTACAGAGCACACAGCATGTATTAAACCACCAGTGATAAAGGAGAGAAGAGAGTCAGACTCAGAGATACAGGCAGGGAGGAATAAACAGTCACCAGTACTGCAGGAGTTTCCTGTCCTTACATGTTGATGAATGTTACTGAAGTTCATACAGAGAACAAATAAAAGTGAAACTCTTGCAGTTTTTTAAAGATGAGCAAACAGTTTTTTGCTAAGGAAAGGGGAATTCTGACATCTTCAGAGGGGTGGAACAGAAGCAGGACCCCCAAGAATGAGTGTGTTGTTCCCACTGTTTTTTAGGGATGTGAATTCCCTTCGCAGGGCCTTTGTGAGGCAGACCCGGGCACCTGTTTCTGTTTACTGTAATTTAAACGGCAGAAATATTGGGCTCCAGATCACGGCAGTCATATCAAAAGCTGCTTTTCCCCCCAATTATGTATCCCTCCTTTCCATCTTCTGAAAGCAGCAGTTGCCCTTTACATGCCACGATGACTTGGCCAATATACAGGGTCCAAAATGACCTGGATTAAAATCTCATTACATTGATGTACATTGAGTTTAAGAGTGTTTTTTCCTTTGGCGCCACGATCATAAATGTATCATAAGACTGCTATCATAAATGCTCATGATTGGTTTAAAATAAGTTTATTAATGGCTTGTAATTATGTCAGGAAGACCTTAAAATCATTAATAAGCTTTTACAACCCAAAATAAAAAGGGCCACAGTGGCCTGTTGTTTGGTTAATAGTGAACCTTCATTAATTTATCCTGTTAAACTTAAGATTATGATGTTTACTGATCTTACTTTGTCTTACTTTGTACAGTCAGCATTAAACCTGTCAGCGTAATCACATTTACATTCATCAGGTATAACAGCTCACTTTAATTAATGTGCTATAGCCACTTATTAATGCTTTATAAATCGTTTATGACCTAACTAATAACCGTGGACAAACACATTTTAAACTATTTATAAACACTTTATAAGGGTCGTCTTATTTTAAAATGGTTCCCTTCAGAGATGACACCATATTGAATATCACTCCAGTCCATGGGTCACCTGTCTTACCTACATTGGGCTGGTGAGGCTCCAGGTTTTCATTCCAACCAGCACGAGGACACCTCATATAACTAAACGCTTTGAAGACCAGATAATTAAACTGATTAAACAAGTGAAATCAGGTGTGTGTGTGTGTGTGTGTGTGTGTGTCTGGGTGATTGGAAAGAAACCTGGCAGGTGCTAAAGCTGGTGACACCTGGTAAAATCCAACAGCAACATCTGCAGCATTAAAGTCCTTGTGGAGCCTCAACCAGACCACAGTATATTCTGTTGTAACTCCAAATAGTCAAAGGGCTGCTAGTTAGAGTAACACTTGATTTGGAGTGGTCCTTTGTAGATGAGTAATAAACTCTTAATAGATTATCAGTAATACATCAACAAGATGTCGGTGAAGTAGCAGTTGTAAAAGCATCAGAATACGCTGAAATGAATATCTTGTAGATCAGTGGTTCTCAACCTTTTCCACCTCAGGGCCCACCCGTTTATCACTAGAAAGCAAAAAGGCCCACAGTGTCATTTTTGGGAAAATGTTCACACAGTGATATGTGATGTGTTTCGGTGAACATGAAATTTCAGCAGAATATTGTTGTGTGTGGACAACTAAGTTCAGGTGATTCTTGGGGCTAAGGGCTAAAAAAAACCTGACAAAGCTTCTTTATTGTCCGGCTTGTATCAATGTTGTTAACTGTTAAGCGTATTTCTTTCTTATTGTTAAGTGAATTCTTTGATTCTTTGACTGATAATTATGACAAAGTGCCATCACAGGCCCATTACAGACCACTTAGGTCCAAAAGGGGTCCACCAAGGGGTGTTTCGCGGCCCACTTGTGGTCCTTAACTCTGTGGTTGAGAAAGCCGGCTGTAGATGTTCTGTTGAAACATTACTTACATTAAGTACATGTGCTGTCAATCTGTTAATTACACAAAACCTAACCTCACTCAAGCCTGCCCAAAACCTAACCCTAACCCTGGCCCTAATCATAACCCTGCTCCTAATCTTAAACCTCATATGTTTTTGATGTCACTGAGTGTTTGTTTCTAAAAGGACCACTCAAAATAAAGTGCCACCCAGTTTCCTACCTGAAAAGTGAATCAGGAATACAACAGAAACATGGACTGAACCTCCTGTATTAAATCAGTTTCCCAGCTCTGATCCCAGAGGCCCACTGCTCTCCACATTTACCTGCTTTCCCTGCTCCCATCACACATGATCCAAGTGCAATTTGGCATGTTGAAGGAGGGAAAGCACTAAGCAGTGGGCCTCCAGGGCTGCATTAAACAATGGCCTTGAATTTAGCATGCAGCAGGGGTGGGGAACTACTGTCTTGGGAGGCCAGATTCCAGCACAGTTTGGTGATGTTTCTGCTCAACCACCTGATTCAACTCATTGGTGTTTGAACAGGGAAAACAGCAAACTATGCAGGACTCTGGCCCTCAGGTTTTTCACACGTGGAACACCAAGATGTTGGGAGGGTTCAGCTGCTTTCGTTGCTTGAAACCTACATGAAATGAAATTGCACTTGAGTCGCATGATGTAAAGCATAAAGCTCATTTGAAACTAAGAGAGGGGTAACAGTGTCAACTTTGTAAAACAAGCCAATTACAATGGCAATAGCACATCATGTGATCACATCAAGCAGAACACTTTCAAACCATTGGTTTCAATGGATCAATTGACAAGAACATAAAACAGAAGATTTTCTGGGCAGTGGAAACGGGAACTCTCTTTTTAAGCTGATAATACATTCTAGTTTAAGCATGAATCGTAGCCTAGTTCATGAACATTGACCCCACACCTGCAGGTCCACCTGCAGGTTAAACAGGTCTCAGACAGTTGTTACGTCTACAACTGTTTCAGAGTAAAAAACAACTCGTCTGAACTTGAACGAAATGGTAACCAGCATGGAAAGAAATGTCAACTATTGCACTCTCTTCACCACCGTTACTTCAAGGCTAAACCCAACAAAATGCACAATGCACTCTTCCCTCTTTGAGCTTGTCCTGGGTCAGCCATGATTGCGCTTCTGCAATTCCTGATTTCACTGAGATAAAACTACAAAGGAAATACACAATGAGGCACAAAGTTTTGGCACCTATAAAAGGATGGGCTGGTAGGAGAGAAAAAACTGACAGCATCAACAGTCAAAGAGAATCATGTCAAACAAAAGGTATTACAGGTACAACAGAACAGAAAATTATAGCATTAATAATTTATCTCCACAGTAGATGCCACTATATATAATAATGGTGTGTTCAGACAGTCGTAAACTTGGGAATTTTCCACGTGTTGCACATGAACCATTGACAAAGTCATAAATGCAAGTGGTAAACTTGGGCAGCTTCATGAGTAGTGACATATCCCTGGCCAGAACATTCTCTATTATCCATAACCATATAAGACCCAAACATGTCGAAAATAAGACACGCTAACCCTAAAAGATGCTGCGAGGTTAGTTCATGCATTCAGACCAGACTACTGCAACATGCTCCTGGCCGCTTGCTCTTAGGTGCTGATTCTGAATAAATTTTAGAGGAGATGGGACCTTCTACAAACCTTCTTTCTCTTTCTTAATCTTAATCTGGTCTCGCTGTTGACTCGGACTCACTACTACAAAGTCTCGGTCTTGACTTGGGCCCAATCCCATTTCTTATTTTTACCTCTTGTTTTTGAGGGTCACCTGGTTCCTTGGATCTGAGTTAGAAGGCTCAGTGGTTGAATGAGAAACGGGACCCTCAAATAAAGAAGAACATCACTTCATTAGCAGCTACTAGCGCTGCTCTGTAGGCGACCCTGCCAGTCTGCAGTGACAGCAGAGGAGGGTAAAGTTCAGCTGCTCACTGCTGGGCATTTAGGGAATCATATGCCTTCAAAGAGGGGGATACAACAATTAGTTACTTTTGCCCACCCCTAATTCTTCAGTGATATGAAGCTGAATTCTTGTTCAAATTCTCCCATTCCACCTTAAACTGAGCAGCAGTTACATTCTGGCACTTCAGGCACCAGAACTGCTGGACTATTTAAGGTGAAATTAAATTTTGCTGGCTAGCTTCTGAAACATCAGCATTTTTGTGCTTGTTATGAAGCAAAGGAGCATAATACATTGAAATGACATTAAACGTAGGTAATACAATATTTATCGTAATTTTTTAATTGAGAAAATTCTCACATTTTTGGGGTTCTTTGGTCGTTTGTATAGCCATCTTGCCGATTTTTCTTCTTTTCACATAAAACTCTGTTTGGAGTCTGAAAAACCTCCATATGGAGGGCCATGTAGCCCTAATACCTCGCCCTATCCACTTCGCCCTATCTCAACTAAAAAAATCGGGACACCCTACCCCCTAGGCGTGAACGTGCTAAGGGCTAGGTGGTAGGGGTGAAATGGGATTGGGCCTTGGTCTTGACTACAACACTATTGTTAAGCCCTTTGAGATTATTTTTAAAAATCGATATAACTTCACGTTTATTATTGGTCCGTCTGAGCAGGTTTCCATATTGATCATGTGATGCATTTTCTAGATGCCCATGATCACCCCAACGAAAAACAAGTGGTCACATAACAATGTAATTTGGTCACATGACAATGTTCCGAGTTCATGAGGACCATCTGAACACACCATGACACCACACTCCTTCACCCATCCTACACCTGACAGCATGTTAGCAGTGTCGCTAACTGAAGCATTCCTGCTACACTTGAGCTCAGGAATGCCCTCTTATTCGAAGAGTGGGGCGGACCGGTCATTGGTCATCGTCTTTTTGAGCCTCACGCCACGCCGAATGGCCAGCAGCACATCATCTTCCTGCACGTCCAGCTCTTCTTCATCCTCCTCCTGCAGAGCATCTGATTGCCCGATGGAGGTGGGCGTCTCTTGGGAGGCTGAAGGTGAAGCATTGCTGCTGTTTCCTGTGCTGGAAGATGTAGGACTCTGTGGAGTTTCGCTGTCTGTGGTAGCCGGCGGCTCCGGGACGGTGGGGGTCTTAACAGGGATTACGGGGGTTCTGATCGGGATCGGGCCCTGACCACTGGAACCGCGCCACAGACTGGGCTTTGATGAGGGAGCACGGCGGATGGTGGCTATGCCAGGTGTGGGGATAACGGAGCTGCAGGGCAGTCCAGGGGTGGAGGTGGGGCGCTTGGCTGGTAACATGCGGCGATACGATTGGCTGATTTCTGTGTTCCGCGGAACAGAAGTGGTCCCATCGCAGTCGGGATGCTCCACATCGTGGTCTCCACTCACTGGCAAATAGTCATAATCAAATACTGCAGAGAGAGGAAGAATACAACTTCATACAGTTTTATACTGAACACCCAGCTTATAAGTAGCTTGTAAGTGTGGTAAACTGAATAGTTCCTCCTAATATGTCTGTGATTTTATGATGAATGGACCAACAGAAATGTGTCTTTATATTAATGTACATTAAAATTTAAGAATGTGTTTGTTTTCTCCTTTAAAGTTACTGTTATGGAGCTAAATTCTTTCTTTGAACAATGATTAGATGGTGTTTATAAATTATTGTGAAGAGACTGCATTACATTATTGGGTTTTATTACAGTTGTTATTACATTATTGGGTTTTATTACAGTTGTTATTACATTACTGGGTTTTATGACATTTGTTATTACATTATTGGGTTTTATTACAGTTGTTATTACATTACTGGGTTTTATGACATTTGTTATTACATTATTGGGTTTTATGACATTTGTAAGTGCAATTTTTATTGGGGTTATTACATTATTGGTAAGTCCTTGCAATACTGGGTTCTCTTAAAAAGATGGTTCTTCAAGGATTCTTTAGTAAAGAAAATGGATCTTTATAGAACCATGAATACTCAAGAACTGTTTGCATGATAAAAGGGTTCTTTGCATCATGAAATTGTTCTTCAGATTGATGGAGAATGTGCTGTAGATGGTTCTATACAGAACCTTTTTTGAAAATGGTTCTACATAGCACCAATAAGTGTTTTTCTATTACTACACTTACAAAAGAGATAGTCCTTCAAGGGTTGTTTAGTAAAGAAAGTGGTTCTATATAGAACCATGAATACTCAAAGAACCTTTTGCATGATTAAAGGTATAATTTGGTATAATATGGTTTAATTTTCAAAAAGGTTCCATATACAGCCCGTTCTCCATCAGTCTGAAGAACCATTTCATGACGCAAAGAAACCTTTAATTATGCCAAGGGTGCTTTGAGTGTTCATGGTTTTATATGGAACCATTTTCTTTACTAAAGAACCATGGAAGCACCATATTTTTAAGAATGTATGAACGTTTTAACACAAGAACACTTTTAGGTGCTATACAGAACCCTTCAAATAAGTTCTGAATAGAACCGTCTACAGCACATTCTCAATCCATCTGAAGAACCTTTCATCATGTAAAATGTTATTGGAGTGTTCATTATTTTATATATAACCATCTTCTATGATATAACCCTTAAAGTACCATCTTTTTAAGAGCGTAGAACCTAATATTAGAATAATTTACCAATTATGTAATCACCCCAAAAACATCATTTTCTTGACTGAAGAACCCGTGAAGAACCATCTGTTTTATGCGTGTTCAGCCCGAGCCCTACACGCATACGAGTTCTAGATATGTAAGATTTGAGTATAAATGTCCTTAAATCATGAGGATTTTGTACAAACATGAAAACAATGCATCAAGCAGAGTGAAACTGACTCGCTCCTTACCGTGAGCGTCCTCGCTGCAGCACGGTGTGTTGGTCTGAGTACTGTAGCCGCTGGAACCTTGAACAGAGTCTCTGCTGCGTGGGATCTCCAACGACAGACCACGAGACAGACACACGGCCAGCTCCTCATGAGCTTCATCCTGCCTCACAAACAAACACATCTGTGACTCTCAGGGATGGACTGGCCATAGGGAGTACCGGGACAATTCCCGGTGGGCCGCTCTGTGTGTGGAGAGCTAAAAATAGAACCCGATTTAAGTATTCTAATATTGAACTGTGCATTGGTCACGCATGAGAAGGTCCTGTCTCAAATGACGCCTGTACCCTACCTAGAGCACTACTTAAAAATAAAAAACGTCTCAATAAACCATCATTAAATGTGAAATAAGGGGTTATATAAACTATTCCTGAATGTAAGTGGCTTTTGATCAGACGCATTTGGCACTGTTTGGGTGGAGATTCTGCCATTTCATGTCCAACATTGTTCACTTCATAGGGCGAAGGAAATCGTTTGAGACGGTACCATTAGTCTCTGATCCTCAAGGTGGACACGGAGAGTTTAATTTAGGAGATTAAGCAAAGAGGCCCAGGCCTCCTTCTCCCCTGCCACCTCCTCCAGCTCTTCTGGAGGGATACCGAGGTGTTCCTAAGACAGTCGAGAGATATAATCCCTCCAACGTGTCCTGGGTCTTCCCCGGGGTCTCCTCCCCGTCGGACATGTCTGGAACACCTCCCTAGGGAGGCATCCATAGGCCATCCTTACTAGATGCCCAACCACCTCAAATGGCTTCTCTCAACATGGAGGAGCAGCAGCTCTACTCCAAGCCTCTCCCAAATTGCCAAGCTTCTCACCCTATCTCTAAGAGAGAGCCCGGCGACCCTGCGCAGAAAGCTCATTTAGGAGATTAAGCAGTGCTTATTGTCGTTCAGAAATATTTGTCCATAGTAACTGATGGCAGGCTTATTTGTTGGTTGGTTGGTTGGATGGTTATTCTAATTAACTTCAGTAATAAGTTACATGGAAACTATCAACAGAAAAAAATATTGAAATATAATATGTTGACATCTACATTGTTCCTTAGGTTCAGGACAGTTCAGAGGAATCAGCTCTCACAGGCAAAGTGAAGAGAGAACTGCAGGAGAGGAGCCAGTTAGTGAGGTTGAGGAGAGAGATACACAAGCGGAGAGGGCAACAGAAGAGCCAGTCAGTGAGAAGGAAAAAGATGATACACATGACAGTGTACATGAGAGTGAAAAAGAGATTAACTACTATACTCGACCCACACTGGATAATTTGAAGTTGTTCATTAGGTATCATCCTCAACAAAAAGCAGCTTGCCCACAGAAGCATGCGCTGTATTGCTTTGTTTGCATGGCATTTTGAAAGTCCACTGACAACAGCTCATCCATTACTGGTGTGACAGATTGGAAACATGTCGCAGTTGTCGGAAGAAAACCTTAAATCTCTTATTTTTGACATTTTTCAGTTTTGGAGATATTTTGAAAGTGCCTGTTGTTCTTTATATTGTCTGTAAAGTTCATGATGAATAGACTAAAAGAAACAGCCCAAAATGACTTGGAAAATATTCTGGTTCCATGTAATTACGTTAAAAATAAAGTATGTTTTTTCCTTCTCCTGTAAAGTTACAGTTTTGGAGATACAAGGTTTTCTTCCGACAACAGTGATGTACATCAGCGCATAGAAGAGCATGAAAAAAGCTTCTCACATAAAAACTGTGCTGAAGCATTTTTTTTACAGACTACCAAATCAGACATCTCCCATTGGAGAGACATGCTGGTGGGCTAAACATGATGCTCTTAAGAAGGTCTATGGATCATTCGGCCACCCTGAAAAGGGTCTGTATGTTGATCTTCTTCTTGCATTGTCTGTCATCCAAGATCGGGCCAGCATGAAGACCAGAGTTCGAGTAAGAGCGAGATCATTCGGAGAGGCATTGCTGATGTATGAAACAACAATAACTGCTCAAGTTTACCTCAGGATTTTTGAGCAGACCTCACCATTGTCAAAATACCTGCAAACAGAAGGCATGGACATTCTGTCAGTCCACAGAATGGTTGTGGCAACACAGAAAAACCTGCAAGGTATGGCCAGAGATTTCGCTCCTTTCAAAGCAGCTACAGACAGATTTGTCCAGTGCGCAAATGATAAGATACAACAGGAGGACAACGAGACTGATGTTGTAGCAGAAATTGCACTGCCACAGAAGAGAGCAAGAAAGAGAACAAAAATGTCTGGAGAAATGACTGACGATGAGAGAGTGAGAGATCCACACAAAGAGTATGAGGTTATGGTGCATAATTAAATCATGGACACAGTAGTTGAAGCAATCCAGAGAAGATTTCTCACACATGGAACGTTTTATGTTGACCTCTCTCCTACACTCTGGGAATTTTTCCCAGGTCACTTCCACTCCTCTTCTGGAATCAGCCCTACAGGAACTCAGCAAGTGTTTACTCCCTTTTAACACACAGGCAACTGTTGAAAACCTGCAGAGTGAACTGAAAACTCTGGCTGTTCAGTGGGATAGGTTGAAACTGTCTCCAGTGAACGAATACAAGTCCAGAACAGTGGAGGAAGTTGTAGGAGTTAAAGAAGGGGATGCTGAAATTGTGAACAATTCCTCCTGCAAAAATTGCCCACTTTGTTGTTATCAGGTCCTGA
Organism: Pygocentrus nattereri; assembly: GCF_015220715.1. NCBI lineage: Eukaryota > Metazoa > Chordata > Actinopteri > Characiformes > Serrasalmidae > Pygocentrus > Pygocentrus nattereri. The sequence continues at coordinate 9,073,142 of NC_051221.1, forward strand.
GAAGGTTTAGCTTGCTGACAGATGCCTACCATATTCCTGGCCTGGCATACAAGTTTCTGCTCACACTTTCTATATCTCTAGTGGCCTGTGAACGCACATTTTCAACACTCAAGTTCATCAAGAACAGACTCAGGAGCAAGTTGTCGCAAGATCATTTGGAGGCTTTTATGCTGATGGCCACAGAGAGAGACATTTTGATGTCCTTAGATGCAGAAACAATCATCGATGAGGTTGCAGAGAAAAGTGGCCTGCTCAGAAAATTGCTCCTCTAGTAAGGTATGTATATGATCATCTGTTGTTTCTTGTGTTCTACTTGTTCTAGAGAGTTGTTGTGAAGTGGGTGAGATGAACCCGGTTTCATTGTCTTGTACACCCTAATACAGGTGTTGTGCTCCTCACCCTGGATTTGCTGTGCTCTGAGTTGGGGCTGGTTTTGTGCACTTCATCTCTGGAGCTGCTGGACTCACAGCTCTCTCTCACCCTCTCTCTCTCCTTTATCCTGCGCAGAGTGTTCACCATCGGCTGGTCGTATGGGCCCGGCCTGGCCCAGTCCTTCAGGGAGAGAATGAGAGAGAGATGCACAAAATGAGACAAAAACAGAGAATCTGAAATATGTATTCAGTAAATTAGGGGTTAACCTCTTAAACTGCAGGCTTATTAATCAGTTATTAATCCAAACACTTATTTTTCATGCCAATGAACCGTCCCACAGTTAGTCCCAACCTCGCACTGTGATTGGCTGATAGGGATTCTACAACCCCAATTCCAATGAAGTTGGGACGTTGTGTAAAACATAACTAAAAGCAGAATACGATGATTTGCAAATCCTTTTCAACCGATATTCAATTGAATACACTACAAAGACGAGATATTTAATGTTCAAACGGATAAACTTTATTGTTTTTTGCAAAAATTCACGTCTTTTTGAATTTAATGCCTGCAACACATTCCAAAGAAGTTGGGACAGGGGCGTGTTTCCCACTGTGTTACATCACCTTTCCTTTTAACAACACTCAATAAGAGTTTGGGAACTGAGGACACTAATTGTTGAAGCTTTGTAGGTGGAATTCTTTCCCATTCTTGCTTGATGTACAACTTCAGTTGCTCAACAGTCCGGGGTCTCCGCTGTCGTATTTTGTGCTTCATAATGCGCCACACATTTTCAATGGGAGACAGGTCTGGACTGCAGGCAGGCCAGTCTAGTACCCGCACTCTTTTACTACGAAGCCACGCTGTTGTAACACGTGCAGAATGTGGCTTGGCATCGTCTTGCTGAAATAAGCAGGACGTCCCTGAAAAAGACGTTGCTTGGATGGCAGCAGATGTTGCTCCAAAACCTGTATGTACCTTTCAGCGTTAATGGTGCCTTCACAGATGTGCAAGTTACCCCTGCCATGGGCACTAACACACCCCCACACCATCAGAGATGCTGGCTTTTGAACTTTGCCCTGATAACAATCCAGACAGTCCTTTTCCTCTTTGGCCCAGTGGACACGACGTCCATGATTTCCAAAAACAATCTGAAATGTGGACTCGTCAGACCACAGGACACTTTTCCACTTTGCGTCAGTCCATCTCAGATGAGCTCGGCCCAGAGAAGCCGGCGGCGTTTCTGGGTGGTGTTGATATGTGGCTTCGCTTTGCATGGCAGAGTTTTAACTTGCACTTGTAGATGGAGCGACGAACTGAGTTCACTGACAGTGGTTTTCTGAAGTGTTCCTGAGCCCATGTGGGAATATCCGTTACAGAATGATGTCGGTTTTTAATGCAGTGCCGCCTGAGGGATCGAAGGTCACGGGCATTCAATGTTGGTTTTCTGCCTTGCCGCTTACTTGCAGAGATTTCTCCAGATTCTCTGAATCTTTTGATGATATTATGGACTGTAGATGATGAAATCCCTAAATTCCTTGCAATTGCACGTTGAGAAACGTTGTTCTTAAACTGTTGGACTATTTGTTCACGCAGTTGTTCACTAAGTGGTGAACCTCGCCCCGTCATTGCTTGTGAACGACTGAGCCTTTCAGGGATGCTCCCTTTATGCCCAATCATGACACTCACCTGTTTCCAATTAACCTGTTCACCTGTGGAATGTTCCAAACATCCAACAGGTTTTTTGAGCATTCCTCAACTTTCCCAGTCTTTTGTTGCCACCGTCCCAGCATCTTTGGAACGTGTTGCAGGCATCAAATTCAAAATGAGTGAATATTTGCAAAAAAAAATAAAGTTTGTCCGTTTGAACATTAAATATCTTGTCTATGTAGTGTATTCAATTGAATATAGGTTGAAAAGGATTTGCAAATCATCGTATTGTGTTTTTATTTATGTTTTACACAACGTCCCAACTTCATTGGAATTGGGGTTGTATGATTGCACCGCAACAGCAACCAGCATGAAGACTGTTTAATGGAATTTAAACTGTAACTTTATGCAATTATTTGTGTTGTCACTATCTCAGAAAAGCAATAAGAAAAATACAGAAAAAACATTGGTATAATCAAATAATACACTTTGTATTTTGGCCTAATCATTCAGTTACCACTGTAATGATTTATGAACTACTTTAAATTTCATTGTACCATTTCTCTGTGTATATGACAAACTCTTGAGTCTTGATTTATTAAATAATAGTATCAAGTTTTCATTTACAGCTATGAATTATTATTGACTATTACGGCTACTATAAAATATAACATAGCTACTACAATTATTTGTATACAATGTATATTATATTTATATTTATACCATATAATATGCAGTAACTACTATAAATTATTCAGTAACTACTAGAATTTAGTCAACTCTGTGAAATATCCAGTAATTACTATAAATTATTTATTAACTACTACACAGTATTTATTAAATACTATAAATTATTAGTAACTGCTATGAAATGTTCAACTACTACAAATGATTTAGTAACTACTATAAATTATTCAGTAGCTACCATAAATTATTCAGTAACTACTATAATTTATTAAGAAACTACTACAAATGATCCAATAACTACTATAAATTATTCAGTAACTACTCAAAATTATTTAGTACCTACTATGATTTAAGTAACTAAACGATTCAGTAACTACCATTAATTATTCAGTAACTAAAATCAATTATTTAGTGACTACTCAAAATTAGTAACTACCATAAATTTTATATATATATATATATATATATAATGTAATAGAAATTATTATACTACTATATATTAACTACTATAAACCATTCTGTAAGTACTACAAAATATTCAGGAAATACTTTAAAATATTCAGTAACTACTCAAAATTATTCAGTAACTACTCAAAGTTATTTAGTAGCTACTATGATTTAAGTAACTACCTTAAACTATTCTGTAACTACCATAAATTATTCAGTTACTACCCAAAATTATTTAGTAACTACTATAAATTATAACTACTATGAATTATTCAGGAACTAGTATATGTTATTTTGTAACTACTATACATTTTTCAGTAACTACTATGAATTAAGTAACTAGCATAAATTATTCAGTAACTACTACAAATTATTCAATGACAATTATAAATTATATTATAATACTATAAAATATTCAGAAACTACGATTAAATGTTCAGACACTACCAAGAATTATTAGTAAGATTAGTAAGAATTATATTAGACCATATACAGACTCTAATGCGGACTGATGGACTGATGTCATCACTCTACAGCTCTTTCTATCCTTCAGTCTTTTTTCCTACGTTTGCCCATTTATTCATTTTTGAAAGATGCAGGGTGACAAAAAAATTGTAATAAAAAAAGGGAGCAAATCTATGAAAAGAAAGGCTAAGCAGTGGGCGAGGAATGGAAGGAGCGGTAAAGAACAGATGAGTGGAATGGTGAAGGAGTAGCACTGACCTTCCAGCTGGGCACTCTGTGGGAGAGAGGGAAGGCGCTGGGGCTGAGAGGAAAACACAGCCCAAAATCTGCCAGCGAGAGGGCGTGGCCGTGGTGTGACCACGCCCACTGATGACCATGAGAGGGGGATGAGGGAGGAGGAGATGGAGGGATGAAGAGGGAAGAGTCCACTGAACTCTCTGCACACGGGCCGAGCGATTCACACCCATTTAACAACTGAACCAGCGGGTAAATAAAAACAAGCAAACAAACAAATAACAGGATGGACGAGGAATCATGGGCGAGGGGTGTAAAATACAGTTAAAATACGGTTGAAGGTGACAAATCAACTGCACTGGTATGTTAGAACACTGGAATCAATCATAAGCAATGATAAAAATACTTTACAAAATAAGTGCAAAAAAAATTATAGTAACTATATGAGATTTAGCATTTTTCAAATATGCAGCATTCCGGATGTTCATTTTATTAAACCTTACACATCTTACATTACTTCATTATTTACAGTGTCCTCCAATTTAGCTGAAACCTACGGAGTTGTTGAGCGTTTTTGTCATATTAGAATAATTCATTAAATGCACCTTTAATAACTGTCTTTTTATTACTGACAACAGTCATTAATGACGATTCCAAACTTTTGAAAGGTACTGCAGTTTGTCCAGTCAAGTCTGTGTACACAATGTATTAAAAATGATTTGAATACTAAGATTATATTCACCAAACTGAATTCAATTGTGGTGAAATTTGAGAATTCATGATGCAATTGTTTCCTAAAAAATCGTAACGGGATCATTGTTAGGTCAGAGATTTTACACCCCTAGAAATAATGTGTGAAAGAAATAACATAAATCATGGTGCAATAAATACAACAAAACATGACAACTACATAAGAAAATGTGAAGGTCAAATGGCATCGCTGGGTCTGGATCAGTCTTCACTGTTTAGCTTTAGCCTTGGTCTTTTATTTTACAGTCCAGCACTGACGAAGCTGGAGCTCAGTGAAAAAACTGCATAATCATCAATATACTGTGAAAATCTAACATTGTGTCGAGACCTTGTTGGCAGCTGAAAACAACACGTACGATTTTTTTGGAAGTATGTTCAAATATAGGCATTATCTTCACAATTTATATTTATATTCAATCAGATGTGTGACTGCTACTGGTTGTGTGTGTATGGGTGTGTGGGTGTGTATGTATGTCACCTTGTCTTCAGTGTTGGTGTTGCAGTCAGGTAATGTGGGAGTGGACTCATCAGGGCAGGAGGATGCAGAGCACTAAACACACACACACACACACACACACACACACACACACACACACACACACACACACGCACACACACAGCCATGCAGAGCAGTGTATATGCCGTGCACAGACACAAAAAAGCCATAGGACACCACATATAAACACAGAGAAATCAAAATATTAGAATTTTGCAAAGGAAAAGCAGAGGATATGAGAGAAGCTATGAACACTAAGCACAAATCACTATATTATCACTAATCACTACACATTACCCATGAGCTACTAATCTCTCATGACTGAAAACTAAACTCTAATCACTTAAGAGTAATCGCTAAATACTAATCACTAAATGTTAATCACTTAACATCAATCACTAAAGAATAACCCATAATCTAAGACATAATCCATAAACATTAATCACTAAACACTAATCACCAGTCAGTAAACACTAACCCATAATTCCTAAGTATAAATCACTAATCATTAAACAATAATCACTAACCACTAAGTCATAATCCCTAACCATAGTTCACGAATCCCTAAACATGAATCACTAATCATTAAATATTAATCACTAAACAATAACCCATAATCTCTAAACATAAATCACTAAACATTCATCAATAAACAGTAACTCATAATCCCTAAACATAAGTCACTAATCAATAAACAATAATCACTGAACACAAACCCCTAATCCCTAAACATTCCATTTGAATCACTGTATATTAATCACAAAATACTAACCCATAATCCCTAAACGTGTCACTAATCACTAAACTTTATTCACTAAACACTAAACCCAGTAAACCCTAAACACTAAACACAGTAAACCCTAAACACAGTAAACACTAAACACTAAACCCAGTAAACCCTAAACACTAAACACAGTAAACCCTAAACACAGTAAACACTAAACACTAAACCCAGTAAACTCTAAACACTAAACCCAGTAAACCCTAAACACTAAACACAGTAAACCCTAAACATAGTAAACACTAAACCCAGTAAACCCTAAACACTAAACACAGTAAACCCTAAACACTAAACACAGTAAACTCTAAACCCTAAACACAGTAAACACTAAACCCAGTAAACCCTAAACACTAAACACAGTAAACCCTAAACACTAAACACAGTAAACTCTAAACCCTAAACACAGTAAACCCTAAACACTAAACCCAGTAAACACTAAACACTGTAAACCCTAAACACAGTAAACACTAAACCCAGTAAACCCTAAACACTAAACCCAGTAAACACTAAACACTGTAAACCCTAAACACAGTAAACACTAAACCCAGTAAACCCTAAACACTAAACACAGTAAACTCTAAACACTAAACACAGTAAACCCTAAACACTGAACACAGTAAACTCTAAACCCTAAACACAGTAAACCCTAAACACTAAACACAGTAAACCCTAAACACAGTAAACACTAAACCCAGTAAACCCTAAACACTAAACACAGTAAACCCTAAACACTAAACACAGTAAACACTAAACACAGTAAACTCTAAACACTAAACACAGTAAACTCTAAACACTAAACTCAGTAAACTCTAAACACAGTAAACTCTAAACACTGAACACAGTAAACTCTAAACACAGTAAACTCTAAACACTGAACACAGTAAACTCTAAACACTAAACTCAGTAAACTCTAAACACTAAACACAGTAAACTCTAAACACAGTAAACTCTAAACACTGAACACAGTAAACTCTAAACACTAAACTCAGTAAACTCTAAACACTAAACACAGTAAACACTAAACACAGTAAACCCTAAACACTAAACACAGTAAACTCTAAACACTAAACTCAGTAAACTCTAAACACTAAACACAGTAAACACTAAACACAGTAAACTCTAAACACTAAACACAGTAAACCCTAAACACTAAACTCAGTAAACCCTAAACACTAAACACAGTAAACCTTAAACACTAAACACAGTAAACCCTAAACACTAAACACAGTAAACCCTAAACACTAAACACAGTAAACTCTAAACACTGAACACAGTAAACTCTAAACACTAAACACAGTAAACCCTAAACACTAAACACAGTAAACCCTAAACAAAAAACACCGTAAACCCTAAACAAAGTAAACACTAAACCCAGCAAACCCTAAACACTAAACACAGTAAACCCTAAACACTAAACACAGTAAACCCTAAACACTAAACAATCCCAAAACTAAACATTAATCATACAATTTAAACACTAATCCCAAATCACTAAATACCAATCACTAACCACTAAGTACAAATCCCTAATTACTAAACACTTAAACTGCACATCAGCCTAGAACTAACATTCTACTGCTCATAACGGAGAGAGGACATGGGAACATGCAGAGTGAAGATATGAGAAAGAGAGGTACAGAGAAAAAAGAGAAAGAGACACAAAAAGAAAGAAAGAAAGACAAAGATATAAGGCTAAAGAAAGAAAGAGGAATAGAGCCAGAAAAAAGGATGTGTGTGTGTGTGTGTGTGTGTGTGTGTGTGTGTGTGTGTGTTGTGACAGGTCAGAATGACTCATCACTGTCTCTAGCAGTGTGGCTCTCTAACTTGATGGTGAACGTTCCCTAGCAACAGGAGACGGTTCCTATGGTAGCAGGTCTGGGCAGAGTTCCGTAATAATACATATTCATTACTGCATACAGACATGGTCTCTCTGCCCCTGATGCAATAAACATGAGGGATATCATACAGTAATATCCATATTCACAAGAACATGACTTAACTGTGCACATGTCAAGGACCCTCAGTGATGACTCTTATTATGTAAAGCAGATGTGATTTAACCTTTTTTCAACCTCCCATTTCATTCCTAGCCATTTACTACAGCGACAGATACCTTCTATATCAAATAAGAGCAGGAGCAGATCACAAGGATAGTAGAGTGAACAGAAAGATTTTGATATTTTCTCCCCTTTTCAGTACCTTTCTGTACATTCTCAGCATACACACTTCCTTCCTCATACATAAACGCTCTATTATGCCACACCTGGATATGTCTGAGTACAGTTGTTTTATTATTGTGTTGAAATAATTAATTATTTCTATACTCCACTGCCTATTATTTGATTATTTGGCGACTCAATTTCTGCTGGTTCCTTTCACTTTGCTGCCATTATGTGCATTTATTTTGCAAACTACTGTTACATTAGATATTTACAATTCATATTACCTTACAAAATAATCAGTCTTGACCAAGACTGGACCAGAAGATTGGCAATAAAAAATCCTCCATGTTTGTTCACTTACCAAGCTAGCTAATTCACTAACTATAAACACAAACAAGACAACAACAAACAAAACACTGGTTAACCAATTAGCTAACTGTAAAGGCTAGTGTGAATGAGTCTACTGTACTGTAAACGCTAGTGTGACTGGGTCCGCTGTACTGTAAACACTAGTGTGACTGAGTCTACTGTACTGTAAACGCTAGTGTGACTGGGTCCGCTGTACTGTGAACACCAGTGTGACTGAATCTGCTATACTGTAAATGCTAGTGCAAGTAGGTGTACTATACTGTAAACATTAGTGTGACTGAGTCTGCTGTACTGTAAACACTACTGTGACTGAGTCTGCTGTACTGTAAACGCTACTGTGACTCAGTCTGCTGTACTGTAAACGCTAGTGTGACTGAGGCTGCTGTACTGTAAACACTACTGTGACTGAGTCTGCTGTACTGTAAACGCTACTGTGACTCAGTCTGCTGTACTGTAAACACTAGTGTGACTGAGGCTGCTGTACTGTAAAAGTTACTGTGACTCAGTCTGCTGTACTGTAAAAGCTAGTGTGACTGAGTCTGCTGTACTGTAAAAGCTACTGTGACTCACTCTGCTGTACTGTAAACACTACTGTGACTCAGTCTGCTGTACTGTAAACACTACTGTGGCTCAGTCTGCTGTACTGTAAACGCTACTGTGACTCAGTCTGCTGTACTGTAAACACTAGTGTGACTGAGGCTGCTGTACTGTAAAAGCTAGTGTGACTGAGTCTGCTGTACTGTAAAAGCTACTGTGACTCACTCTGCTGTACTGTAAACACTAGTGTGACTGAGGCTGCTGTACTGTAAACACTACTGTGGCTCAGTCTGCTGTACTGTAAACACTACTGTGACTCAGTCTGCTGTACTGTAAACACTAGTGTGACTGAGGCTGCTGTACTGTAAAAGTTACTGTGACTCAGTCTGCTGTACTGTAAAAGCTAGTGTGACTGAGTCTGCTGTACTGTAAAAGCTACTGTGACTCACTCTGCTGTACTGTAAACACTAGTGTGACTGAGGCTGCTGTACTGTAAACACTACTGTGACTCAGTCTGCTGTACTGTAAACGCTAATGTGGCTCAGTCTGCTGTACTGTAAACACTAGTGTGGCTCAGTCTGCTGTACTGTAAACGCTACTGTGACTCAGTCTGCTGTACTGTAAACACTAGTGTGACTGAGTCTACTGTACTGTAAACGCTACTGTGACTCAGTCTGCTGTACTGTAAACACTAGTGTGACTGAGTCTACTGTACTGTAAACACTAGTGTGACTGAGGCTGCTGTACTGTAAACACTAGTGTGACTGAGGATGCTGTACTGTAAACGCTAGTGTGGCTCAGTCTGCTGTAAGCAACTGGCTCAACTTTCACTCTGCTATGGTTGCAGAATAATATTTCTTGGTCACCTGTGTGTTGGTGTCTGGAGGCATGGGGGATGGGCTCTTAGACTGACAAGTGTCCTGAGAGGTGAACCCAGAATCATGTGAGGAAACGCTGGGGAGGCGGACAGAGCCTTGCTGGGGGAGGGCGGAGCCTCGGTAACGGAAGTGTGACGTGGGAGAGTGAGAGTGACTGCTGCTTGAACGGGAATCACTGCTGTTCACGCTGTTCAGACTACTGCTGAGAGAGAGAGAGAGAGAAAGAGAGAGAGAGAGAGAGAGAGAGAGATTGATCATTAGATTAAATACAGAAGCAGCCCAAGTGCAGTACACTACAGGTGTATGCTGTGCTGGTTGCTGTAGTTACACACCTACACATGCTGGACTTTCTTGACGTAGTGCTGGGAGAAGAAGGTGGAGTCTGGTATGACCAGCTGCACTCTGACCCCTTCAAATCAGAAATCACCTGCACAGACAACATAGAATATGAATATAAACATAGTATAAACCATCAATACAATAAATCAATATCTCAATAAACAAAATAAGAAATAACTTATTATAATATACTCTCACTGGCCACTTTATTAGAAACTCCTCCCTCGTAGCTCCACCTTGCTGGTGTACACAGAGACTGCGGCTCCATCTGTTATGCACAGTATGTGCCCAGCAACAACGCTGTGTCTGACACACTCGTACCTGCACCACATGACAGTGTCACTGCTCTGCTGAGAATGGCCTACCACCCAAAATAATATTGGTCAACAGACAGGCTGTGGTCTATAATTGTACAACCCTAATTCCAATGATGTTGGGACATTGTGTAAAACATAAATAAAAACAAAATACAATGAATTGCAAATTTTCAACCTATATTCAATTGAACACACTACAAAGACAAGATATTTAATGTTGAAACGGATAAACTTAAATTGCAAATATTCACTCATTTTGAATTTGATGCCTGCAACATGTTCCAAAGAAGTTGGGACAGGGCCATGTTTACCACTGTGTTACATCACCTTTCCTTTAACAACACTCAATAAGCGTTTGGGAACTGAGGACACTAATTGTTGGAGCTTTGTAGATGGAATTCTTTCCCATTCTTGCTTCAGCTGCTCAACAGTCCGGGGTCTCTGTTGTTGTGTTTTGTGCTTCATAATGCGCCACACATTTTCAGTGGGAGGCAGGTCTGGACTGCAGGCAGGCCAGTCTAGTACCCACACTCTTTTACTACGAAGCCACGCTGTTGTAACACGTGCAGAATGTGGCTTGGCATCGTCTTGCTGAAATAAGCAGGACGTCCCTGAAAAAGACGTTGCTTGGATGGCAGCAGATGTTGCTCCAAAACCTGTATGTACCTTTCAGCATTAATGGTGCCTTCACAGATGTGCCCACACTTTTCCTCTTTGGCCCGGAGGACACGACGTTTATGATTTCCAAAAACAGTGTGAAATGTGGACGCGTCAGACCACAGGACACTTTTCCACTTTGTGTCAGTCCATCTCAGATGAGCTCGGGCCCAGAGAAGCCGGCGGCGTTTTTGGGTGTTGTTGATATGTGGCTTTCGCTTTGCATGGCAGAGTTTTAACTTGCACTTGTAGATGGAGCGACGAACTGAGTTCACTGACAGTGGTTTTCTGAAGTGTTCCTGAGCCCATGTGGGAATATCCGTTACAGAATGATGTCAGTTTTTAATGCAGTGCCGTCTGAGGGATCGACGGTCACGGGCATTCAATGTTGGTTTTCTGCCTTGCCGCTTACTTGCAGAGATTTCTCCAGATTCTCTGAATCTTTTGATGATATTATGGACTGTAGATGATGAAATCCCTAAATTCCTTGCAGTTGCATGTTGAGAAACATTGTTCTTAAACTGTTGGACTGTTTGCTCACGCAGTTGTTCACAAAGTGGTGAACCTCGCCCGTCCTTGCTTGTGAACGACTGAGCCTTTCAGGGATGCTCCCTTTATACCCAATCATGACACTCACCTGTTTCCAATTAACCTGTTCACCTGTGGAATGTTCCAAACAGGTGTTTTTTGAGCATTCCTCAACTTTCCCAGTCTTTTGTTGCCCCTGCCCCAACTTCTTTGGAACGTGTTGCAGGCATCAAATTCAAAATGAGTGAATATTTGCAAAAAACAATAAAGTTTATCCGTTTCAACATTAAATATCTTGTCTATGTAGTGTATTCAATTGAATATAGGTTGAAAAGGATTTGCAAATCATCTTATTCTGTTTTTATTTATGTTTTACACAACGTCTCAACTTCATTGGAATTGGGGTTGTACACCTACATGGTGCACCAATAACATAGGTGTTTCTAATAAAGCGGCCAATGAACAGATGTGTGAGGGGGTGGGTTTCTGTTAGTACACAGGGGTTTCTGATGTATTTAGGCAGGCGTGTGTTCATACCTGCTCGCTTGAAGGAGGCAGTTTGTGGGGATCCATAGTCAACGACCTCAGATCATCAGAGATTGACTGCAGGTGAGTGATTTCACCCAACATACACACTTCTTCTTCCTAAAGAGAAGAAAGGTAAACACATACAGTAATATAATGTCTTTAATTACTTCATTCTGAACTCGTCCTCAGGTGGATTCTGTGCTGTTTCATCCAGAGTTTTTAACCTCTCTACTAAACCCCGACTTGTTACCGTATATAAGCTCAGACTGAATCCACAGATGGTGTATCATCTGAAACCCAGTGACCCAGAAACTCATCAAGACTGCAATGTTGAAACACTGAGTCAGTAACTTCAAGCAAGTCCTCTTCAAGCACGCTTTAAAAGGTCGATACGTGCAAGTGAGAGGAGAGGAGAAGAGTGGAGGAGGAAAAAGAGAAAAGACTGATAGAGTTGAGAAGCAATCTTGAAAATAGTACAGTAAGAGAATAAGGGATGCTGAAAGAGAGAAGAATCAGAATTACACTTGTTTATCAGCCAAAATCAATGATCCTGAATGGTTCTTGGCTTGGATATATGGTTCTAGGGAAAATCCTTGACAGGTATTGAACCTCTGCATTATGATATATAACTGTAAAAAGGTTCTTCACACTCATATAACTCATTTATAACAATGGATCTTTAAAGAATTACATCTTTCTACAGCTGAATCGTTCATTAATTTTTTGAGCTTTTTGTAATGGCTCTGACTCACAAAAGCATGAACTCTGCAAGACTATACACAAAAACAAGGCTACAGAGTTTATCAGCCAGAATAAACTAAATAGCTCTTGGCTTGGATATATGGTTCTAGGCAAAATCTTTACAGGTATAGAACCTCTGCATTATTATATAACCTCTGTAAACTGTAAAAAGGTTCTTCACACTCATATAACTCAGTTACAACATTGGTTGAGCTGCACTGTTTTTAAGCTGACTGCAATTTCTTAAATTTTACTGGCATTTTTCAACCAAAGCTTAGAATGTGTTGGGCTGAATGCACACATGAAACACACAAGTACATTTCCAGCACTTTCTGGTAGCCAACGTCAAAATATGCACATATGAACCAAAACATTATGACCATTATGACCTGCCTATTATGCTGTTGGTCCCCCAAATACCGCCAAAACAGCTCCAACAGCTCTGCAAGACCAGTAAAGGGACCCTGTGGTATCTGGCCCCAAGACATTTGCAGCAGATCCTTTTAGTTCTATCAGCTGCATGGTAGAGCCGGACATGTAGTTCCAACATGTTCCACAGGTGCTCAATCCTATTGTGATCTTGGGAATCTGGAGGCCAGGACAACACAGACAACTCTTCATCATGTTCCTCAAACCATTCCTAAACAATGTGTAGCAGTGTAGGAAGATGCATTATCCTGCTAAAAGAGGCCTTTGCACTGAAGGGTGTACCTGGTCTGCGACAATGTTTAGGTAAGTGAGATGCGTCAAACCGACGTCCACATGAATGCCTGGAACCAGGGTGTTTCAGCAGAACATCATCCAGAGCATCACACTCCTTGAAGAGCTTGTCTTCTTCTTACCACGGTGCATCCTGGTGCCATCACTTCCTGAGGTAAACGATGCACATGTACCCAGCCGTTCACGTGGTGTCAAAGAAAATAGGACTCATTACAACAGATGACCTTCTTCTATTGCTTCAAGATCCAGTTCCAAAGCTTGTATAACTATTTTAGGCACTTTTGATGGTAGACAGGGGTCAGCATGGGCAATCTGACCCATCTGGCCCCATACAAATCAGTGCGCAATGCACAGTGTGTTGAGGCACATTCCTCCCATTAAAATTCCTTGTGCCCCAGTAGCTGTTCTGTCAGTTCTGACCAGATGTGATAGCCTTCATTGCTCTCAAGCATTGATGAGCCCTTGGCGCCCAACACCCTGTCACTGGGTCATGGATTGTGCCTCCTCAGGCCACCACTGCTGACAGGGAGCACTCAACAAGCCTTGCCGTTTCAGTTATACTCTGACCCACTCATCTGGCCATAACAATTCTCACCTTGTCAAAGTCACTCAGGTCTTATGCCTGACCATTTCTCCCACATCCAACATGCCAACTACAAGAACTGACTGTTCACTTACAGTCTAATATATCTCAGACCATGACATGCACTGAGATTAAAGGGTAATTAACATTATTCATTTCATCTATGGTCATAATGTTTCGGCTCATCAGTCAACATTAATATGTTACGTAATGGACATTTTGAATTCCTAAACAAATAATGTAATAATAATGTAATTTGTAAAAAGTTTAGTAAGTGGTTCTATATAGAACCATGAACACTCAAAGAACCCTTTGCATGATTAAAGGCTTCACTGCACCGTGAAAGGGTTCTTTTGATAAATGGAGATTGTGCTGTAGATGGTTCTATATAGAACTTTTTTGAAAAAGGTTCGATATAGCACGCAAAAGAGTTCTTATATTGACATGAGCACAAGCTTGACACCACAGAAGAACTATTTGGCGCTATATGGAAACCCGTTTTAAAAAGGTTCTATACAGAACCATCTACAGCACGTTCTCCATCAACCCCTTTCACGATGCAAAGAATGCTTTAATTTGGCAAAGGGTTCTTTTACTATTCAGGGCTTTCTATAGAAAAATTTTCTTTACTAAAGAACCCTCGAAGAACCATAATTTTAATTGGGCAGGCTAAAACATGGGAGAAATGACATTCCATTATGGCGTTGCTCCCCGTCCCCCCTGTTGGAACTGTACTCTTCGAGAGTGTAGACAGAATCTGTCCTCACACAAAACAGAAACTGAACAGAAAGTGTAATGAGAAAACAGATGGCGGGATCGCAGACAGACGGAGGACAGAGGGGCTGGCGGGGCTGACTTACTATGGCAGGTCTGAGCATGGAGACGAAAGAGCAGAATCGCGCTCTCTCCTCTATCAGGGCCTTCCTGACCGCCTGCCTCTCCGTCTCCTGCAGCGAGGCGTATTTATCGGTCACTCCCTGCAGAGCGCTGTCTACCTGCGGCTGTAGATCACCACGACCTGCAGCATACGCACATTTACAAATGCATCATTATCACCACCACTCAACGCCACAACTCAGCCCCACGTCAGTCTCCCACACCAACATCAATATCACTCCCAAAGCCACTCTGACCAGGTCATTTCATCATCTCTGCTGCAGCAGATACAGACACTTGCAAGACGGACCATAAGGCCCCTAAGACCTGAGAATTCCTGTTCGAAGCATTTTTGCTGAATAAAATATTATTTAAAAAATATTTTTTGCTATATAAAAGTAAAATTAAGTATAAAATGCAAGTAAGTGGCATAGGTATATAATACAATATAATAATATAATACAGCTCATTTTTTAAGGACCTCTGTCGTTAAAACAAAGAAATAACAGTAACAAAGGCGTTTACATAATACATTCATGACATCTTACATAAACACTTTATAACATGTTCATGCATGTTAAAATCAACATTCATAAAGCATACACATTTTACATGACATTAATATCGACTGATGTCATTTTACTGAGAAACTTTTGTTTTTTTCAAAATAAAAGCCCTCATTTCTTACTTTGGAAAACTATAATTTTCAGTGAAACAGCTCATTTCTCGACAGCCAATGCAGAAATGACCTTGTTTTGGTAATTAAGTACTTTGGCACTCAGCCAATACTTTTAACTTTCACACTAAGATTCGGTCGAATGATTGTTCATAGCATATTTACTCAATTCACTGTCCACACAGTAAAGTGACATTCAAAGCAACAAATGCGTAAGAAAAAACAAATACCTAATAAGCCGAAAGTACACATGAAACATGCCTGAGTGTCAAAACACTTATGACTGCTTAAGGGATAAAACGATGTCATTTTTATTTTCTGTCCAGAAATGAGGCATTTGACTGAAAATACTATCATTTTCAAAATAAAAAATGACGGTTTTATTTCGAAAAAAAATCTCATTACATAGTAGTCGATGTTAATGTCATGTACAACATTTATACTTTATAAATGTTGATTTAAGTATTATGAACATAGTATTAAATGTTTATGTAAGCAGTTATGAATGTGTTATGTAGACGCCCTTCTAGTAAAAGTGTTCCTGAAATAACAGTATAAAAGTCATCTTTTTGGAATGCATTAGAACGAATCTGTTCATGCGTGGTTACATCCCTACAACACGCACAACTCAGTACAGCCTGAAAAATACAAATACAGTGCGACTGTTACCATTTTACAGACTTCTAGCTGGTGTGAAAGTGTCGGCTTTTCTATGGTGTGAAAAGCTGAAAACAGCTGCAGTCAGTTTGTGAGAGCAAGAACGCCACATCACATCACTTCATACAACACATGCAGTGGAGAAATCATTCTATGCAAAATAAATAAACTGCACAAGCAGGCTGAACAGTGAGCGTAACCTGGTATAGAAGGCTACTACTGCTTTGTTGGGCTATTATTATGCATGAATTTTTCTGTGATAGTTGATTATTTTATTATTTTATTTAATTTTTAAAGCCACACAATAGACCAGGTTCATAAAACTCAGCAGTAACAGCACTACATCATGCAAAATGTGTCACGGTGAGCCTTTCATGAAGTCGCTGAGGTGGTGATTAGCTCCTTGGTGTCTTTTTATCAACGTGGCACTGTCACCACTGTTCTGTGCAAGGGCCAATCAAAATCCACATGGAAATGAGCTCATGCATATTAATGACAAGTGAAGCTCAGGATGCCTAGCAAAATAAAATTTAAAAAAAATCTCAAAAAGCTACTATTAAAAGAAGACATGTGGACAAATAATAGTAAATAGTTTGGTAAAAATGATTTTCATTTTTAATCAGAAAGTAAAGTTTCTTGATCAGAAATGTTGATACACTGTTAAAAATTAGAGACCAGCTCAACTCAAAATGATACAGTAGAGGATTATATGGCTTTTCTTGAGTTCATTCAACTTGAGGAGACAAGAGTTCACGCAACTCAAACTTCTTAACTGAGTCAAACGTTCTCTTAGTTAGTTCTGCTTCTCAGTTTAGTAAATATTCAATCTTAGTAGACATTTTTCCTCTTGGGTACTCACTTACGGATGGCTGTGGCATCGCTGGGGTTCAAACTCACAATGTCCTGTTGGGCTGATGGCTTCGCCCACGGCACCACTCAGGAACACATGAAGCAGCTCAGATTGTGTGTGTCTATAAAAGTTGAATACACTGGAGAAAATATTGTTTTAGCTTTAAGGCCAGGAGTTGTCTGATGTGGTGCAGCTGTCTAATAATTCATCCCAATATCAGAAGGTTGTGAGTTTGAATCCCAGCAATGCCACAGCTGTCCATCTCCAAAAGCCCAAGAGGAAAATATACCAGATAGAACTGTGTGATAGAAGGAGCGCCAGCTGGTGGAGAGACTGAGTAAAATAAAAACACAGATTCAGTTGTTTGTCTAACTGAGCTGTAGACCTAGAAACAGCAGCTGGGAGAACTTTTCACTCAACTAAGAAGTTTGAGTTGTGTGACCTCTGGTGACCTCAAGTTGAGTCAACTCAAGAAAAGCCATGTAATCAGTTACCATATCATAGATTCAGCTTTTAGTTCCTGTTTTTATTGATCTCAGGAACTCAAGTTGCACATGAAACATGGAAGTACAGCAATCTGAAATCCTGCTGAAGCCAGTCTTCTTCCTCCTCTTCGAGCACAGCAGCAGTTAGCAGGTTTACCAAGTGCCATCTTTTATAAACACCACAACAGGTTTAAATTTAGATGCACAGCAGATGTTGAGCGACTGATGTCACCAGAAAGAAGCTCAATCTGTTCATCAGTTCTAAGTGGATATAATAATGTATACGGCACAGTCTGTATGTTTTTACAGTCATTTTTCTTTTTACATTCTAACATTTAGGAATGACCAAACTGTTCTTATGATTCTATATTTGCAGTAATTGGTCATTAACTAAATCAACTGTTTAGCTGATTTAAAAAGCTTTACTAATATATATTTCAACACATTTTATACTGGGTTTCAGATAATCCCCCTACTTTATTGTGACCACTTCATTTAAACGTCAAATTATGTGCCATTTGTAAAATATTTCCATATTTCTGTGACACATATGTATATATACTGTTATAAACAAAGCCTCTGTGAAGGTACATTTCTCGTTCATCAAGGTACAAACAGTATAAATGTTCCCTCAAAGGTCCAGCAGTGGGTTTAAGGTCTGATCATGAATCTTAAAGTTTTTTAGGTGAAAAGTTTGTATTTGTACCTTTTCATTACTGAATGTTTTAAAACAGAACAGTACAATAAAAAGTCAGTGTGGTGAGTTGGGTTAGAGCAAAATCTCAACTGT
Source organism: Pygocentrus nattereri (assembly GCF_015220715.1). Classification (NCBI taxonomy): domain Eukaryota; kingdom Metazoa; phylum Chordata; class Actinopteri; order Characiformes; family Serrasalmidae; genus Pygocentrus; species Pygocentrus nattereri. The sequence continues at coordinate 9,091,714 of NC_051221.1, forward strand.
CTGGGGAACATGAGAACCAGGCTGGGAACCACTGCTCTGGAATATTGTCCCAATCAGTTGTGATTTTTTTGGCCGGATTACTTTGTTTGCGTGTATCGTTTGCTTTTAGTTTTTTGATTCACGCCAAATAGATGTGAACGCTAAAGGAACCAGAGCTAAAATGTGCACTGTTAGAAATGAAGGTTCTACGCAGGTACATTTTTCACTCATCACGGTACAAACTATGTAAATGTGTCCTCAAATGTACAGCAGTGAGTTTAAGGTCCAAATGTGAGCCTTAAGTACGTTTTTCCAGGTGATTACCGAATGTTTTAAACAGAACAGTAGAATAAAAGCCTGGAGGCGAGGCGAGGCGGGGTGTGGAGTCAGTACAGCTCAGAACAGATCATTTCAGTGGATTAGGGTTCAGTTATGTTCCCTGACTAAAGGTACTGAGATGGACCCTTGAGGTTTCCACTCCAGTGACAAGAGGGGGACTGCCCCAGTGATGGTGTGGTACCTTTATTTCTGAGAGTGTATGAAAAACTGATACATGCAGTGATTTATGCGCATGTATATCAATATTTTGGCACATATTTAAATATGGCACAGTTACTACATTTCAGACATATTTTAAAACATCAGTACTACTGCACATTAAGTGAAAAAATATATATAAAATATATATAATATATATAAAATGATAGCGATGAGAGAAGTTCATTAAAAGTGCAATAATAATAATAATAATATAAATACCACAGAGTTAATACTGAAGAAAAAATATACTCAAACCATGAGCTTTGCTATTCTGGTGCTTTGCTTAGATGTGACTGACAGGTCGACAGTGGAATAAAACCCTAACAAAGTTAAGAAAGACGAAGACTTTTTCTGGAAAGGCTGCAAAGGCATAATCAAAGTTTTTATATGCTCAGCAGTGAAAGGCCTGGTGTATCACCTCTGATAGCACCTTAGAAAAGTGCACCACACGAGTCACTGGTTCAGAGCCACAGCCCCATCTGCTGGAGGAAAACCCAGCTGCTCTGCCTTCAGTACTGTAGAAATGTACCGCTCTCTAACGCGTTTAGTGTTGTGCTATATGTCATTATATTCTGTATTGTGTGCTGTACTGTGACTGTATTTAGAACATTCTTCTGCCTGTTGTTGTTCATCCCTACATGGTCACGTCTGTCACACCTGTCACTTGTCATGTATAGGCTGAGCCTAATCTTGGCATCAGTACTGCTCTAAAGCTGCATCAGCCCAGTGTCTTACGGGCTGGCTAGGTGTCTGGTACCTGCAAATAAATAAACTTCACTTCTCCAGACATACAGCTGGTCCCCTGGTACAGGTTTGGATTCATCAGTACAGAGTGAAGGGCCTTTTGGTTCCTCTAGAGTGAATATCAGATTCTGTGTGTGTGTGTGTGTGTGTGTGTGTGTGTGTGTGTATGTAAATGTCTCTGTGTTCACAGGTCACGAAAACAGACGGGAAACAGAACAGGTTCCCTTCTGCTACTCAGATGAGTGTGTACTCAGGGAACACGTCATACACACATACAGTACCGTGCAAATGGGAGAGAGACCGCCCCGATTTATAATGTCGAATTATTTCACAATATTTATGTCAAAATATTTATTATTAAATTATGTCAAAAACTGAAAAATGGCCAAGAAACGATATGAGGTTTTTCTCCTCACAGACAGACAGACAGACAGACAGACAGACAGACAGACAGACAGAACCAATAGAATCACTCCAAAATACATACATCTTGTCTTCTGATGCTGAAAATGAATGCATTCTGCTTAATGGCCATTTTGAAAACTATCCAGCTGAAGGGTGGTCTCTGACTTTTGCTCAGTACTGTATGTGGGTGGTAATCCTGACAGGAAAGCATGCTGTTTATGCACTACACACACACTGCACTCTCCAACGAGGGCCAAAACAACAAACGACACTATAAAGGAATGCCAGGCCATTCCTCATCTAAACTCAAACATACAATTTAGGGTTTAAGTGTGAAGGCAGAGCCAGGAACGCTGTGAAAGAAAGAGCCAGACCTTAATCTTCAATTTCACACAAAACATTATACAAAGGACTCGGCAGCGGTTACCGCAAGGTTTCACGCTATTTTCTCAGCAGAACTCAGGCTCTGTGGGAAAGTGGGGGAGCGTTTGGGTTCATACATTGTTAGGATAAAAACTGTGAAGAGCTTTTTGCACTGCTTTATTTTTTAAAACTACAAAAGACAAAGCCATTTGTTTTGGTTACTGATGTTAGGACTAGGGTTAGACTTAGAAAAGTCTTATTACATAACGACACTTACTTTTATATGCATGCATGTCATGTATCATATTACTACATTATGTATATAGGCATATATTGTATGCAAAAGTTTGAAGACTCCTGGTAAAATTACATATTTGATGATTTTTTGTAAGTGAAAATTTCTATAGCACATTGGAAAAACCTCATATCTCCAAAATGGTAACTTTACAGGAGAAGGAAAAAACCTGATTTACTTTGAATGCACACAAACCAAGGCAGAATTTCTTCCCAGTCTTTTTGGGCTGTTTCTTTTGTTCCATTCATCATGAAATTTACATATTATTCTATTCGGACGTAGACCCAACCACTATGTTTAAACATTCTGATTTGTTCTACATCCCCTTGTTTACCGGTTTAAGACTCACCCACAAATGTGTCATGCTCACCCAAAACAGCAGTCCTGCTGCCACTGCTGCCTGTAGACCAGTGTTACTATAGAGTATGTTGAACAGAGAGCATACAGTTCTTTCACTGCCCTTCACTTTCTTTCACAGTTAAGATGCCTCTACAGTTAATGTGTGTTTGTGACTGAGTGGAGGAGATAAAGAGAGGGAGCTCCTCACCTTTCTTCGCTTTCTTTTGCAGTTTGAGAGTGTCTGAAGATTTCTTCTTGATCTCTTGGCGTGCTCGTTTGTATTCTGTCCACAGAGGGGGAGAGAGAGAGAGAGAGAGAGAGAGCGAGAGAGAGAGAGAGAGAGAGAGGAAAAGAGAGAGAGAGAAAGAGAGGCTCTATATCACTTTGAAGAGTTGTTTCAAAGTCAGTAAGGAACAAAAAAAAGAAAAAGAATTAAAAGTGATCAAATGGGTTAGTGATGACTGAATAATGAGCGGCCGTGTGGAGAAACGCCTGCAGCTACATCCCCTGCTGCGCGTGTCTGTGTGTGCCGGTGCTGGTACCTTTGGCATGGTCTTTATCCATCATGTTGGCGACTCTCTTCCACTCCTCCATCTGCTCTTGGAGTGGATTAATCAGAGAGTCCACAAAAACCCTGCACACATACAAGTTACTCTCACCGAGTAAAGAGTAATCTCAAAAAACAATGGCACATACTTTATTTATAACATGCATTATAGTTTGATTCCCTCACT